>NC_068992.1:16283054-16286927 GCF_001194135.2 Octopus bimaculoides
TCTATTTGTGGGAACTCGAATGGAAGCTATGTATATTCGTAAATTTAATATTGTTAATGTATCGGGTTTTAAATTAGATTCCGAACACATCATTGCATATATAACTTGTCCCAACAAAGTGTCAATTTATTTCTCACTACTTTATTTAACTAAGTCAGTTGCGAAACATATATACACATGTATATATATATATATATATATATATATATATATATATATATATATATATAGACACATATATATTTCGTTTTTGTAATAATCAGCCACTAAAAGAGAATGACTCTCGCAGACACAATAATATAAATGAGGGCAGCAACGTCAAACTCTTTCATCCGCCATATATCACATATCAGAAGAGGTTTAGTGAAAGTGTAGCAGAGTAAACGGTGGTGCTCCACCATGGCCGCGGTCCTTGGAGTGAAGCATAAAGCAAAAAATAAAACTGGTAAATATTTTGGTATCATTTACCTCTGCATTACAAATGTTTCATTACTAATAGGATTTGCATAGGTATACATGTCGCAAAACATGTAAAACATCTCACGTTAGTAATTCTTCAGGTCGAGAATTAAAATAACATACGAAAGAAAATGCTATTTTTGTTTGTATTCGTTATTATTGCAAGCATTTACTGGTGACAGCATGAAAACATGGGGTGCGTAATATATTTATTTGTGTTCATTTCTGAACCTATATCTGTATCATAATCGATTGTGAAATTCCTAGTGAATTTGATCTTCACGAACTATGTGGATCTACTTTTAGTATACAGTTAACAGCTCAGCAAATCTTGCATTGTTATTCTTAAACTTACATTAAAACAATAACCTTATTTTAATATTTATACGTATGTAATCACACACACACACGCGCGTAGGCATTGGATGAAATGACAAGAAGTGAACAATAAGAAGAAAGCATGGGCACATTTAAGTAAGAGCTAAATAACTAAAACACATAAAATCGCGATACTAAAAATAGTTGAGCAATGCGATGGGCACTTGAATCTTCCAACTGAAAGGTGAGTGCTTCTGTCAATGTTGAACTCCTGACCGCCATACGCAACTTTCGCTTCTAAGTAGGGTTACATGATGTCTAACCCGTTTGTAAACTGCACACGTTATAAAGCATAAATCAATACGGTATGATGAATTTTCTATAATAAAAAGAACAGCTGATGTAATCCGTAATCGCCTTATATATACACATTCATGCATGTATACGTATATAAATGTATATATATATATGTGTGTGTGTGTGTGCTTGTGTATACGTATATATATATATATATAAGTATACATATATATATATATATATATATATATATATATATATATATATATATATATGTATACATACATTCATAAATCTGTAGGTGTGTATATGTGTCTGTGAATATGCTTAATATAGCAAAAGAATGAGATTCGACTCGAGTTCTGCTGCTGGGCGTTGTCGATACTGGCAATCAACCAAACCAGAAGCTAAAGTAGGTTGTCATCTCTTTGATATAAGAAACAAACACGCGTCCACTCTTCCCAATAATGTTTGCGCTCAGGAACACACAACCACATACAGACGCATATATATATATATATATATATATATATATAATTTAGAGGAAAAACCGAAGTTCATGAAATCGTCCATGAAAATCCACAGTTTAATTAGCATAATGTGAATTAATTATTAACGTGTAATGTATAAATTGAAATACACCAACAATAAAACAATCGCATGTTATTATAAGGAAAAAAATTCCACATATTTTTATCGCATTGCCGTATATTTCTTTTAACAGTAAATTATTATGTGTTGCTAATACTCGTGACTCAGTTAATATACTCAAGGCCCAAGTCAATGGCGCAAATAGAAAGCAGCTACTGTTGCCACTCTAACCGGTCTCTGACCTAAACCTAAAGAGATATTTTTCTCTATAATTACGCATGTAAAATCAGTTGCCTTCACCCATCCAGGAATGTGTGTCTGTGTTTGCATACGTGTGTGTGTGTGTGTGTGTGTGTGTGTGTGTGTGTGTCTGTAACACTTTATTTGTATTACATAGCTACATAACACGTCACTATTTTATGCTACTTGCATTCAACAATTCCCACGTGATTAGTACTTGCACTATTTTGTGAATTAAACAAATTAGTGTAGTAATATAATCTATTTCCTGTCATCAGAAGCGAGTAATCGAGCTCTATTCATGGTTTAATAGTACGTTTCCCAACAAGATTAAATATAACTTTAATAAATCGTATAAAAACAGAAAGTGTTAAAAGCCTTAAACAGAAACGTAGGCTCATAAGGCTAGAATCCCGTATTCTGCGTCGTATACGTATTCTTCCCTTCAGCCGTCCGTTCTAGTATCATTCATTTCGCCACTTGAATGGATTGAGAGTGTGTGAAATTAGGAATTTTTCTCAAGAAAAATATATAAATTCATATCCAAAAACCTACATAGCTTTCATATCCTTGAGCTTTTAAAAAAAAACTCATATCCATCCACCTATATAAGATAAAACCTTTATTGAAAATTAAAACTCTACTACATTTATTGTATTTTATGATGTTTTACTTCTTTTTATTTTCCTTTTCCCCCACTCTATTGTATCTTATTCTGCTTTACTTTATTTTAATCTGCATTTAATTTCTTCTTATCTTTCTCCTTACCCATCTGGCTAACCGGGCGTTGCAGAAATATATGGAGTCTGTAAAAAAACTTCCGTGTGGCAAATGTGCGCTAAAGCATTGTGATGAATGTTAAGAATTTCAATAAATTTCTTTCGTCAATTGATATATTCTGGTCCTTAAAGTAGGTAAAAAGTCCGGGTTTCTGGTGTTAAAAAGAGTACAGTGAAACCAAAGTTTCGTTTCAACTAGGACGTCATCAGACAGTTGGATTATGGCTTAGCTGACTGAAACTTCAAAGACAGTCCATATTACACTTGTTAAGGAATAACAATTTTGTATTCTACAAAGTATTGCGTACGTCTAAAGACTTACGCAATACTTTGTAGAATACAAAATTGTTATTAGTGAAAAAATATTGTTATTATAAACTTGAATGTGAGTGTGTGTCAGCGTGTGCGTGTGTGTATGTGTGTGTGTGTGTGTGTGTCAGCGTGTGCGTGTGTGTATGTGTGTGTGTGTGTGTGTCAGCGTGTGCGTGTGTGTATGTGTGTCTATCAGTCTATCTGTCTGGTATTTGATTTGCAAGATTCTTGATGTGAAGTTGCATGAAGCCGGCGTGGAGTAGAGAGAGGATGACGCTGATGGGTGAGTCCACGATTGGCGACGAAAAGCACTTTGACAAAAGCAGCTGATTGATTGAGTCGCGGAGAGCAGTTAAGGATTCAAATAATTAATTAGTCAGAAGGTTGACAATTTGATTAAACTATGAAACCAGTTTCTGCGTTTATTATTGTTATTATGAGCCTCCTAACACAATTCACACATATCTACACGCACACGCACATACACACACACAAATATATTTGTCTTTAATGTTTTCTATGGTTATAATGCAAGTAAGGCAACCACGAATTCTATGCTTCATTCAAGAGATTGAAAACTTGAGAAACTTGCAAAGATATGCAAAAAAAAAAAAGAAAAAAAAATGCTGGAATGGATATTGAATAGACGTATAAGATTTATGCCTGAAATAACCAAAAAAAACCAAATCTTTTTTCTTTACCAAAATCGCATAAGAATGACTGTAACACAATATACTAGTGAAATACGGAAGAGACGAAAAAAATATGTTGTATTCGTATTTCAGGAAATTATCCTACACAAAAATGTAAAGCTAATGTTTCAAAATTTGAAAATAACTATTGCATACACGTCTGTTATATATATATATATATATAT
>NC_068992.1:16287464-16288468 GCF_001194135.2 Octopus bimaculoides
TGTGTGTGTGTGTGTGTGTGTGTGTGTGTGTGTGTGTGTATGGGTAGTGGGTTTGAAGTACTGAAACAAAATTGATGAAAAGAAAGATATTTCAGACATTTCCATTGAAAATATAAAGAATGAAAAATAAATCTTATATGAAAATAATTAACGAAGAAAAATATGTGAAATCCATTAACAATAGGATTTAATTTTTTTCCCCTTTAAATGAAATACATGTAGTCCATTGTTTCTTAACTACGAGTAAGATATTGTATACAGAAGATAGGAATTGAAAGAAATAACATTCAGTCCCTAGAGATATGAATGGTGCTAATGAAGTAAGGGCAATTGTGAATCTAGAGTCAGAAATTCTGTGACAGTATTGTCTTCAATAAGAGAACTTTGATAATTCTTGCAGTGATATTGAAGACGTATTGTTGTAATGTTGATAGTCAGTACTGTTAATGACATTATAAATAAGTAGAAAATAATTGTTTCTGATGTTGGCATAAAGCCACCAATTTTGAATTGTGGGGAATTAGTCGATGCCAACGGCCCTTATACAGAATAGTATCAATGTCTATATATAATCAGGCAAAATGTAACGGTTTCAATATACATAAATGGAAAGAAGAATATATTGAAAGTATGAATGTCGAAGGAGTGGTTGTCTGATGAGGAGGTTCCTTGTACTTTTACATACATCCCAAGACATCTCGTTTTGTGTGTAGAGATTACACTATGTAAATTAATTGGATTCGGGGTCTACCAAAGGATTTGTACCTGGGACTTATTCACACAGGTCGTTCTGACAGCTAGTATTCTATTTTGTACAGTGTCTGAAGCACGATAGCTAATCAATTTAAGAGCTTCCGTTATATTTACGTTCAATATTCATGCATACACACATACATACATACATACATTTATAACAATATATATGTATGGATACGTATAACTACACACACATACACATATATATACATATATATATGTATACATATATATGTATAAGTATATAT
>NC_068992.1:16289383-16291387 GCF_001194135.2 Octopus bimaculoides
TATATATATATATATATATATATGTATGTATGTATGAATATTATGACAGTATCAGTTTTATTTGAACTTATTGTAACCCTAGACTAAACGGTCTATTGCTTCAGATATTTTATCTTCGGGGCTTCATTATTATCGACTGTCTCGAAATATTGAGCGACCAAGTAATTATAAATTTGAGAAGCAAATCTTACACCTCTGTCGAAGGTATTTCACGGGTTCAATATATTGGCGTGAGACAATTTTGGCTATCGGTTGATTACTATAAGTTACTGCTGCTGCTGCTATTGTCGCTGTTGCTACTGTCGTCTTTATGAATCTGTTTTTAAAGTTTAACACAAGATCAGCAACAAAATATCTCAACTGTCTGACGCGGGTATGATTTTAAAACAAATTATACAACTGCACTAGTAACCAGATGATTGAAGAGAGAGTTCTTTGTTTAGAAACATAAATAAAGGAACAGCATATTAGCTGTTAAGAAAGAAAGAATAAAACAACAATAGGATAAGACTATTTTATCAAATTACTAACTATTTTAGACATATATTCATAATATGCACCATGCGGTCATACGTACAGATACACCCCACATACATACAAATAAACACACACATATGTCCGTTTGTGTATGTATATATGTGTGTGTGTTTGTGCATACATACATATATATATATACGTATATATGTGTATATATATATATATATATACATATATATATATATATATATACATATATATATGTAGCGAATGATATATATATATATTCAAATATTTATAAATCGTGGCATTGGTTTCTGCATAAACTTCTATAGTCTACAGTAACTCGATAGAATACATATAATCAAATTAATAATTCTTAAACAACATATGGAAAATCAATATTATATTTGTGTATAAAACTAAGTTTTCGAATGAATAAAGGTTTCCTAGAGACATTCTAAGGTTAAAAACTTATAAATAGATACACATATGCCATAGGAATCTCACTTTTCCTGTAGTGAGGATATATATATATATATATATATATATATATATATATATATATATATATATATATATATATATACATCTGTATGTATATACGTATATGTTTATCCAGAATTAACATAAATATACATATAAATACACATATTCATAAATTACAAACCTGTACATGTGTGTTTATATAAATATATAAATATACATATATGTTTATCCACATACGCGCATATACACACACACACACACATATATATATATATATGTATATATATATACATACAAAACATACTATATTCAATTGGAATCAATCGATGATTCACTCTGTTACTAAGCGAGCATTTTTGTTTTGGCTTATTTAGAGAAAACGACAGTGAAGAACGTGCATCATATCAACATTTTGTGAGGAATAAATTAACTCTACTCTATAAAGTAACATGTAATTGTATGTTCGTATGTGTGTATGTATTTATGTGGTTATTTACGTAGGGGTGGGTGTTCAATTACTTTAATATTTTTCCCTAATTTCGCTTTCACTCAAAATACAGCTTTTTCTCCCCTTGTTTCTGCTTCTCAATTTTCAAAAGACAAACTATTTCATGGAATGCAAAAACTAATTCACTGCTTTGGAGAACTTCACTAGTTACAAGTTGAGCTGAAATTTTATCATAAATTTTTATTGAATAATTATGTATATGTAGCTGCCGAAGTTTTTCCTGTCGACCGAAGATATCGAAATATTGCAAAGTGGATTCTAACAGCAGAAAAGTAGCTCGGCTTGTGGTGTTTCATTCTGTTTCCTCTGAAGATATCAGAAATTCGTCTTCTACTAGAAGTTCCAGGATTGCTAGACGAAAGCAAAGAGTTATCTGCTGGATATTGAACTGAAGTCCCTGGTCTGGAAAATGCATATTTCATAGAAATAAAGTTTGGAATGATTAAGATATGTTAGCGGCTGTATATCAATGGTGTGGCAAATCTTAAATATGCGTTTGAAACAGTGTGCATATATGTGTGTGTGTGTGT
>NC_068992.1:16291397-16292965 GCF_001194135.2 Octopus bimaculoides
GTGTGTGTATGTGTATGTGTGTGTGTGTGTGTATTTACCTATGACATTATACGGATACCTGTGTCTGTGTGTGTCAGTGAGTGTATGTATGTGTCTGTACGCACCAAGATGTATTTGTGTGTATCTGCGTTTGTGTATGTATTACCATGTTTTTGTGTATTAATAATGATGTAGTAATTGAACATTTCAATAGTGTTAATCGATATAGATAGCAGAATCACTTTTCTGAATGAAATAAACTGGGCGGCACTTTACCAAAACCTAGCTGGAGTGCAATCAATGGCACCAGGAAATCTCAATAACTAAGTTCTTACACTCTTTGTATACAGAATATTTTAAAACATTATCTAGAATTCCATTGATTAATAACTCCTAGCTGGAGTGCAATCAATGGCACCAGGAAATCTCAATAACTAAGTTCTTACACTCTTTGTATACATAATATTTTTAAACCTTATCTAGAATTCCATTGATTAATAATTACTTGACCTCATGATTAGTAAATAATGTATAATCTCGATCCAATATGTTCATGAGCGAACATACATGAACCGTAGAATCTTTCAAATTTGTATTCCAAATTTACAAAAACCTTTATTTTAAATTTAAGTAATTTAAGATGATACGTATAACGTGTTATTCCCGAGGCCAGAGAAATCTAAGCTGCACAAATAAAATAGTGTGGCTAAGCAGATTAGTAATCCCGGCGATGTAGCGTTTTTCTCTTTAAGAATGATAATAGGTAAGAGGAGGATAATGTTACATCACTGTAAATGTTATTCCATGGATTGATTGATATCTATTGTCATCCTTGTACCAGCATGCTGTAGATTATCTTTCAAACTATCCACTGCGGGAGATTACTGAACCTGTTAGATATTCTATAGGTTCTTGAAGATAAATGATACAGATTGTTCTGTGTTTATTTCCTAAGTATACCCTAGCTGACGGCAACATCAATTTGAAGATTTATTTTATTAACTATAATTGTTTCTTCAACCTTGTTATTTGATTCCTTCTGCATTTTCTAATAAACCATTGTATACATTCGTTATGTGATGTATTTCAAGATAATAATGCACCAAAAATCGGCAAATTAGATTTTCTTTGACAAACCTAGAAAGAAACAATCCTTGATTTACGAAGCATGCCTCATTCTTGTTCTGCCCTTGTCCCTCCTTATACGAATTGTTTTACTCTAATTGTATCTTTTGTAGAGAATATACGGTATAGAGCTCCCTTTAGCCTGTTTAACTAATTGTTACACGTACCTTAAATTTGTGTTCGTTATTTTGTGTATGAGTATTTACATGTGTATTGTTTTGGGGTACCGATGACCCTTCTTTTACCTGTTTCAGTAATTGGACTGCGGCCATGCTGGGGCGCCAAGCTGACGACTTTAGTCGATACGAGTATCTATGTTTTTCTGTTTTCCTTCAGAAGGCACTTATTTAATCAGTCTCTTTGCTGAACGGTTATGTTATGGGAACGTAAACAAACCAACACGAGGGTCACTCGTTGAACGATTTACAAACACACACACACACAAACACACACACACACATATA
>NC_068992.1:16293182-16294162 GCF_001194135.2 Octopus bimaculoides
TATATATATATATATATATATGTATACGTTGGATTTCCGCACTGTTTCCCTTTACAAAAGTTCATTCACAAGGCATTGGTCGACCAGAGACTATAGTAGATGATACATGTCTAAGGTGCCGCCTAGTCTGACTATATTCAGAACTAAGTAGTTCCGAAGCGAGATTCTTAAACCCACAACCATACTTTAGATATTTTCCTTTTCTTTTGAACCTTCTAATAAATCAAGTCGTTAATTTTCGTTTGTTTTGATGCTTCTTGATGCCATCATATATGACTTCAGTAACAATTGAGAAACAAAACCACTAAGTTTTCCATGCTTTCATTCTTGGGTCAAGTATATATACCATAATTACTTCAGATTCAAATATCAGCATATCTAAATTGGTGATTCAAGTGGATTTTCAGATCAATACAGGGAAATGAATGAAACACTACCTAAAGTATTCTCTACTCTAAACATTAAGAACAAGCACTCCTGTCTACTCTCTCACCAGACAGATTCAATTTGGAGAGTCTTGATTGTAACTAAACATGTTCACTCAACCGTGTCGGCCTTCATCTTAGGCGCAAAATATGTTGCCGCGTGGCAGTATCGCATAGACGTATCGGAAAACGTACAACAGTTTCGAAAATTGATTACATGTTTATTTTCAACAAACACTTAGCAGAAAACATTCAGAGCATTGACTGTTTAGCACTACCACTCGATATCCGTGTTAGCTTCAACTTACGACGCTAAACGTTGTCACTTGATAGTAACACACGGACGTAGCGGGGAACATACAAAAATTTGTAAGACCAGCTTGAGCCATAAACCTCCTATAAAAATAGGGCAAGGTACACAGACTAGTCAGAAGCAAAACAGCCGCAGCATAAGCGACGTGTTTCTGTTTCAAATTTTTGAAAATCAGTGTAAACTGTGAAACCGGTTAAGCCTTTAAATATAATGATAAAAAATATTTTAACTAGTCTCAGTGC
>NC_068992.1:16294496-16297332 GCF_001194135.2 Octopus bimaculoides
TATATATATATATATATATATATGCATATATATACATATATATGTGAATATATATACACGTACACTTGTGTGTTGGTGTGTATGTGTGCTGGGTGTGTGTGGCGTATATGTATGCTTGTGTGTGTGTGTGGATGAATTACAAGTTTCCGTTCACTTTCCGTGTACCAAATTGACTAAAAATCTTTTGGTGTTGCTGTGGTTTCGGTGGAAGTCACTTCAGCAAGACGACACACAAACTGACTGAACACGAAACCCCGTGTTTGCAAAGCGAACTTTCTAACTACAGAGTCAGCATTTTAATTTCTTTGTTATTGTTATTTACTGGAAATTACGTTGTATGTGCATTGCAATCGTCCTCTAAAAACTCACTGATTTTCAACATATTCCGCAATGCTTGAAGCAATTTGCAAACGTCTTCTATATTTGTGCTCTTATTTTTTTTCGAATATATAGTGTGCGTATATTTCACTGTGATATATCTGTATGACTGTTCGTTGTAGTCCTCTATATGTATACGTGTCTGTATTTTTAGCATTCAACAAATTACAATTAATTACATTACAACAGCAGGTTGAGAATCGAAATGGCTAACGATATCGAGAAGAATGTTCCGCTAGAGAAGGTGATCTGAAATGCAATTATATGGAGGAAGCCATGAAGCTATCATGGAAATGCCATTAGTTAATTAACTGAAATGTGTAGAAATAATTCTCCTAATTGGGGTTGGATATAACAGCCTGTTAGATTAAGTAACGTGACAAAGATGTTGTTGAGCAAAATTTCAGTTTAATAAAGTTGCAATTATGACTATATCTTAATGAAATCGAACCGAGAATATGAATAAATTATTGGTACATATATTTTTAATAATCCCAGAATTGTTAGCAATATATTGCGTAGTCAGATACATTTGTTCGATTTTACCTAAGGTTATTTGGATTAACACGAAAAATATTTTTATCGTAATGTTTTAAGGATTTTCGTCCCGCTAGTCTTCCTCTACAATTTTTTTTGTATATTGTTTTTGAAACATAAATGTAGTTTACCACTTTTCAAACATATATTGACAGAATGTCAAGTGAAACTAGTGCTTTCGATAAATGCTTGTCGATTCTTCAATCGAGGTTACAAAAAACCTCCCCGATGCATTTGGGTTATGTGTAGTGATGACACTATTACCAAGACAACTGCACAGAAATGGTTGGTTTTCTAGTTTCAAGAAAGATTAGCTCGACCTTAGAGCCTCTCCGCGTTCCAGTCGACCTGACCAGTTTCATGAGGATCAATTGAATGAGCACATCTACGAGGATCCGCAAAAATTCAGCGGGAAATTGGTCCAACAAACACAGTGCCCTCACGATACCATAACCCGTCACCAGCACTCAGTTGCATTAAAATAAATGAAAATACAAAATTAATTTATCTTATAGCCTGAAAGCCCAATATATGAAGTAAAAATTTTAAATTATAAATCAAGAAAAATTCCATGATCGAAAATGAAATATTGAAATCACAAAGTTTTCAATAATCTTGACGTGTAACTTCACAGCAACGTTTACCATGTATAGGGAAGGGCATCAGCAAAGCGAGACGGAGCTTTTACAGAGGAATCAACTTGATTGTCAAGTTTTGTGATCTGCTTGTTTCATAAGCACCGGTATGTGCTTAACAAGGATCAAATAGCCGTAAACTGCGAGTTTTTTTATCTTGCCCTAGCGGAAGCACAACCAACAGCACAACCGTGATCCTGTAGCTATGGAATTATGTGTCCCCGTTTACATTAATCGCAATATATATTAAGAAACAGACAGACGAGTCTACATCAAACTCATACATGCCATGTATAGATATAAATGCCTCGTATGTTTACTTAGTGTTGTTTATGCTGAAATATTACAATGTCCGATTTATTTTCAATTTTTTAAAATACAATTATATGTGCAGAGGTGGGTTGATTCGACTACTGCGTATTCTACTATCATACCCACATTTCATATCTCATTGAGAATTAAATAGCATATATATATATATATATATATATATATATATATATATAATCCCATATCTGTGTATGGGTTTGTTTGTGTGTGTGTGAGAGAGAGAGAGAGAGAGAGAGTGTGTGTTTCTTATAATGTGTGTCTTCTAACGTCTGCTTTTTATATATTGTGACTTAAAGTTTGGCGACAACCATCAGCTACGGGTACCGAAACAGCCAGATCATGTTCTTTTGACCTAAGTGGTCTCCTCAGTGGCGAACGTTCCAATCCCGCTTAAGTTGATATAATAATGATTGGTCATGTGACATATTTACAGTAACAGAAGTTTTAAACACAATAGAAAAAGCAGATGGAATCTTCCAGCAATTTACTAACCAAACTTCATTCAGAATCACTCTCATGAATACAACAGATTTGAGATTAAATCACGAATCTTGTAATATCTCTTTTTGCTTGTGGCAAATCTTAAAGTATCGTACCTAGAATTAGTATATTATTTTTCATTCTTCATTGTTTACTTTTACCAGTTGTTATAAAAGTCACTTACGGATAAGACCAATGCAATTGCGATTGTTCAATGCATTTACATATTATAGAGTTTTGCGGGTATTTTGTATACTTATCCATTGGTTTTTGCATCTTTAATCAATTGTAATTGATACTAGATAATGTACGTCTTGGAGCGTTAATTGTGCGATATCTAAATATATAGATATATCATACATTTTTGATGTGTACACACACAATACACGTATATATATATAGAGAGAGATAGATGTGTATATATATATATATATATGTATATATATATATAGAGAGAGAGATGTGTGTGTATATAT
>NC_068992.1:16297605-16299698 GCF_001194135.2 Octopus bimaculoides
GGATAAAAAAAACCATTAAAAAAAAACAGCAAAATATTCTGGGATTATATTCTGGGATTAACAGTTCAACATGATGAACATATATGCGTGTGTGCGCGCGCGCGATTCTGTGACTATATGCGTGTGTGTGTGTGTGTGTGTGTGTGTGTGTGTGTGTGTGCGCCTGCGTGTGAGTATATAAATGTAACACGTACATGCGTATATGACATCGGTAATGCATATATTTTTAGAGCTGATTCAAGTTCAAAACTTCATCTTGTTTTACTTGTGCGGCGTGTTACCCACGAAGAGATAAATTTTATGCTATCTGCATATATGTCTTACACCAACCAGTAGAATTCGTTTCGAGACCTCACGGACATACATTGCAGGTAAGCTGAAGTAACATTGGAATAACGATATCCGTTGCACTCTTTTACCTACGTAGTGCTTCGCTGGTTTGAGATACCAATTGAGATACCGATTGTTTGAGATACCAATTGAGATACCAATTGTTTCAATGATAATTTTACCTGATTGAATCTCACAGTCAATACGCGCATAAACAAAATTCAGTCATGAAGTATGTGACGTTGGCAATCTATACTTATATATCAAAAAGTTTTCTTACCTGGAGGGGATACTATTTATCTATTTGCATATCTCTTTGACACCCTACCTATTAATCTCCCTATCTAGATACACATTTATCTTTTATTTATTTATTCATTCATTTATTTTATATAACAATATATCTTAGAAACGAATTCCATCCGCATTTTACTGTGCCAGATGGAATGCATTAGATCGATAATATTCGTCCTGTTCAGTTTGAGACCCAGCCTTACGAGACGGACTTTGCTCATTTGTATGTGGCTTATGAAAATACCTACGTCAATTACTGTAATGCACTGTATATATACAGAATAAATAATATAAATAATATCTATATATATATAATTATATATACTACTACCGTTCCGTATAGATCAATGAAATGAATATTTATTGAATTATAAGATGTCGGAATCAATTGTCATTACTTACACAACTAAACCACCTTGGAAAGATATAAGCATAACCCCGTCTTTTGTTATAAATTACACAACTTTTGAGACGGCTCCGAATGAATATCATCATCCTATAACCGTCTTTTGGGAGAGATTATTACAAAGTATATAGTCATGAAAGCTGGAAATGAGGTAGGTTTATTTATTTGTTTATCCTTTGTTTGTATGGATGTATCTACGACATTTCACTAAAATGAAAAGGAAGCACATGTAGTCGCAAATGTAGACAGATGAAAATAATTTAAAATGTAAGTATTTTAACGAACTAGAAGAAATGGAAGCGAAGTGGACTGTTACGTACAATCACGTCAGTTATACGCAATCCACGTAAAGTTGGAGCATCATAAGTACCAACCTATGAGGACATATAGGGTTTAAACTCAGTTAACTCTCAATTTCTTCTTTTACACATAAACACAATTTGCACAGAAATATCCCTGCAGTTAATTTTCAAATTTGTGAGATTGTACTGTGGGATCGGTTGAAGGCAACGCAACTATAGGTTAGAGGTTATGGCCTAGTGACTCTGGTTAATATCAACAGATATCTTAGTGTTCAGGTATTCACACATGTACAATATGAATATCAGAGAAGACTGCACTAATGGGACCTGACATTTATCTCTAAATCTCTATCTTGTAAAGTTAATTAGTTCCTTCGTTCTCATCACTCTAACTGTAATTAACTCCCAAATATGAATCACTGATCCCGAGGCCTGCAATTATCTTATGACATCTAATCACACCTACGCCCTCAGTTATTCCTTTTCTGGAATACAAACACATGCGTATGTGAGTGACTACAGTCTTGTAAGTGGTGCGACAGAACAAACGCACTTTGATGAATGAAGCGCGAAAAAGTTGTCCAGTCAGTAAAACAAGTAACGGAATAAAGCAATATACGCGTGACATAGAGAGAGAGAGAGAGAGGAGAGAGAGATTGAGGGAGAGAGAGAGAGAGAGGGAGAGAGAGATTGAGGGAGAGAGAGATTGAGGGAGAGAGAGAGAATGTGTGTGTGTGTGTGTGTATGTATGTATGTGTGGT
>NC_068992.1:16300597-16303112 GCF_001194135.2 Octopus bimaculoides
AAGAAGAAGAAGAAGAAGAAGAAGAAGAAGAATGATACGGCCCCATCGATTTTCTCTATCATATTCTACATTACATTTGATTTGAAGTTCTCTTCCATTAATGCTCATTTGTTTCTTCCTCGGCAGCATTTCCGACTCCTTTATTCAAGTTCATTACTATCATGATCCTTTTCGAGTCGCAAAGAGATCCTATTGATCTACATATACATACAGACCGACCATCACTTTTCGAACGATAGTTGAATAGTTCTCACCTTTAACCTTCTTTTCCGCTTATTTACACCGTCCATTAAGTTTTCTACGGTCTGCCCCACCTCTGCCACTAAATGGTCTTTTCCTTGTTGTTTGAATTAGGTTGAGAATGAAGGGCAGCGTGTATGGCGAAACTGAAATAAGAGGAGGAGGAAGCAGCAACCGCTGCCCTTGTATTATTCTGTGAGTAGTGTTTTGATGAGACTGAAAACTTGCGACAGAAAGGCTTCAGCCATAGCACCGAACCGCTGGTGCTGAACCGTGATATTCATTAAGTATAGTTGCTTAGTCAATGTACAGTTTAGACAACTTGGTTCCAGGTATACTTCGCTAATCAAACTTACACAAGGAAGACATTTGTTGAATCTGCTACACAAAGGAATCACAGTAGAATGCAAAGCCTCTTGACAATCACGGTAACGTTTTAAACTATATATCTATCTTAAATTTATTATGTGTTTCTTATCTCTTCACCGATAGCTATGTGCAATATATTTGTTTCAGGAGCATTAAATGAAGACCGGAATCAAAAATATTTTCAAACTTATTACTTACACATATCACATTTGTACGGAAAACTTTGGAGAGTGCAGATTTGACTTTAAACTAACTAATTTATTTTCTGTATTCTTTTTTATGACCTGTGGCGGTGAAATATAAAATGTTTTTAGTAGTAATTGAAACCAGAAATAAAGAGACGTGTCTGAATATTGTGAGATATTTAATGCAAAATTTAGTGACTAATAGAAGCTGTGATAGGTGGGCGGTAATGCCAAGCAGTAATACGAAAAGGTCCAGCAAATCGTGAATTGCCACATTAGGTTATGAAATTATGTGCGAAATCTATTTGATTGCATTCAAATAAAAACTATCATATATCACCGAAGCAAAGCAACATTATCGAAAATGGCTGCAGGTGGTGATGCTAGCAACATGCTTGGCTGCATTTTACACACATCAGTAGAGTTGAAGAATTTGAAATTGATTTAGGTGAAGATACTGAGGGAAGAAATTCTACTTACACAGTAATCCCTCGCCATGTAACCGTTTACCCAGTTTCTCACTTAACTCAGTTTATTATTTAAGATAACGTCGACGTTGTTTTGCATTTATAATAAAATAAATATATACAAATTATAAACATAATTAAAAAACATACAGTACAGTACTTTTTCTACTTCGCGGATTTTACCCTATCGCAGGGGTTTTTGAGACATAACACCTGCGATAGTTGAGGGATTACTGTATGCCTGGTAGACATTCCTTCCTATCAGACGCATTTGGTACGCTTTTTTGATTAATATAGAATCCTTGCTATAATCATGCAAAATAATAGAGGAGTTCAACTCTATCGATTGCATCAAGTCTTTTCTTTTGACAAAACACAATATACACACGATTTTATACATACATACGTACATACATATATGCATACATACACACACACACATACATACATACATACATACATGATGACCGTCCACTTCTGACCGAGGGAGACCATTGCTGACTACATGCTTCTAACCCGTCAGA
Source organism: Octopus bimaculoides (assembly GCF_001194135.2). Classification (NCBI taxonomy): domain Eukaryota; kingdom Metazoa; phylum Mollusca; class Cephalopoda; order Octopoda; family Octopodidae; genus Octopus; species Octopus bimaculoides. The sequence continues at coordinate 16,302,383 of NC_068992.1, forward strand.
TCTGCATGCTTCGCTACCTTCTCATCACCGCAGGACTTCCGAATAAAAATGAAATAATTATATACTAAAGATAAAAATACATAAATGTATATATATATATATATATATATATATATATATATAGGGAGACAAGAAAAAGCAGCACATATCGAGCAGAAGTCAGCAATGCCTGTGCAGAGTTTTACGTCCAATAAAGTTTGCAGGACACCTCATAGACCCTCTCCGCTCTACTGACATTATCCAGAGAGAAGCCAGAGCGAGATGTCTGGTGCCAATATGAGTCGTAGGCTCAGCAATGTAGGAGTGCCATGATCACTAGCACAAACGAAAGATACCCAAAATGTCCAATGCCATTCCCTGCATATCTGGTTTTATATCAGAGTGAGTTTCTCCTAGAGACATGCTTCAGCAGAAGCTGAGGAGTACCTCACTCCCAGTGGTCTTCTAGCACGCCCGACACCATCCCGGAATTTCAGCGTACTCTTGCTATTGCTAGATAACCATTGAGCCTGCACTAGGTTCATCCGACCTTTCAACAGGCCTTGCTTTTAATCCTGCTGGGTTTCTAGCAACTTTCCACACCATGATAGCCTGGTGGGGTTGCTATAAACCTGACAACCTGACCATGCAACAGGTTGTACTGGATTCCATGTTACCACTTATGAGAGTCTCATAAGTGACGTGACATACACACATACATGCATACATAAATACATACATACATACATAC
>NC_068992.1:16304315-16309031 GCF_001194135.2 Octopus bimaculoides
CATACATATATATATTTGTATGTGTATGAGTGAATCAATTCTTTATGATAAAAGGAATCAAATTTAAATTTACTTCATATAACTTTTCTAGTCGTAGGAAAATTTGTAGAATTCATACACAAAACTTACGCTTAAATGCTAGAAATTGAACGATAATTTTTGATGTTGGAAACGTGAAATAAACAAGCAAAGGATTAACTCGTGTAACTTTCCTTTAGCTGTTAATCTAATTATTATAATATCCTCTATAGTATAAAGTACATCCACTCAATTTATCGATGAAAATGCCGTTTCTTGCAGTAAATGATTGTCAGATAAATTACTGTACGCTGATCCATCAACGGCATAATTATTTTGTGATAAATTTCGTTCATATGAGATTATATATCAATGGATTAGTAAGTGCATCTCACATTTACACGTGTTAATGCATACAGACTATAAGAAACTATCTGCTACATGTAATTAAAAATTGTTACAGGTTTGCCAGCTAATTGTTCTCTCTTGCTACTGACGACACGATGGCCATAAACATATTGAGGAAAATACTGCATCAGTACTTTACGTAATATAAGATAATACGATAAAAGAACTTTGTTATAAACGAAAGACAATTATCTTCCACAACATCAGGCGCATGTCGTTAAATACTACGTTTGCTATATAAATTTAGTTAACGACAGAGAATCAGCAGAACTTTAAATACATTTAAAGTTATAAATATACAAGCATTTGAAGGTTGAGACTAACTAAATTAGGCCTTATAGCTACCAGTAACTTTCCTTATTGGAATATGTGTGTTTAAAAATATGACTAATATTGTCCAAGAGAAGGAGATTATTTAATGCCAATCCATTTCGATCAATATCCTCAATTCCTATCATATCGGCTGACATATACACTCATATGCACAGCACACTCTTTCACACACACACACACACGTGACACGTTCACACCTATCTATATATTGTATGAAGAAATGGTTAACATATGTGTCATTACATTCTTAACAGGGGAATATTACCCATCAATTGATCGAAGAACTTTATGAAATATACGACTTTTCCAAAGGCAGTGGGAACCTAATTAAAGTGCACTTAATCATATCAAAACATATAGCAAGACCTTACTCCAGTATATCTAACCACTTGTCCACAGATGATTTTTCATGATCTATATCGTATACTAATAGTTTAGTCTATTACATATATATCGTTATGTTGCTGTAAAAATACTAATGAAGACTGAAAATTACAAATTATAACAGCATCAGTTGACAAAAAGAATGTAAACGCATAATTGTAATCCTCCCTCTCTTTCTTCATATATACATACATACACACACACACACACACGTACATACATACATACAGATACGCACACACACTCATATATATGTGTGTGTGTGTGTGTGTGTATTATTAGTGTACATATAAACACAAAAGAGGTGACCTTAACAGGACACCGAACATGCTAGAAGGAACAGTCAAAGTCCAACCACGGTTAACGGCAATTTCGAAGGGAATGAACAATAAAAAACATTTACAATATTTACCTCCCGGAAATTGCTCTTAACCGTGGTTTGGACTTTGACCGTGCCTTCTAGCATGTAAGGTGTCCTGTTAGTATCACCTCTTTTGTGTTTAAATGTACACTAATTTTATATGAAAAATATGTTGTCTATTGACTATTTTATACATGGTAGCTACTGGTACAAAAATTCCGATAATTTTTCTACCCTGTATATTTTTATATATATATATATATATATATATATATATATATATGTATATTCTTGCACCGTGACAGTTATCACAAATTACCGAGCCCCTAACGTCCATGCGATATAAAATAATTAGTCGTACATTTGTATATCCTTAAACTGAAATGTAAAAAATGATTGTAAACTCCATTATATCACATTTACGTATGTGCCAAAGAGCGGGTTGAAAGTCAAATGCAACTGTAGCACGACATAAATTCTATGAGTAGAGAGATAAAATTGTAATTATAAAAGACATATATTCCGGAATTCTACCATTGCTTTTATAGCAAAATTTTGCACGAAATGAGTAAAATCATTTCGGTGAAGTCAATTTCACTTGGGCATATGAGAAGGAGCAATAAAACGTTATACCAAACTCTGCACAATTTCCCTCCTTGCTATAAGACAAAATATAACAAGTAATTCTTAACTGTTGCAACTTTGTAGAGAGTGAGATTGAAATTGAATAAGTGTTGTTCATGTCTTTCTAAAGAGGTTTATCAGCTTAGAGATGAAATACTGAAAACGTGAGAGTTATAACTGAGTGTTAGAAATTTGCAGATTGGAAGGTTACTTTAAATTTATGCCATCCGTCGTCCTGTATGATAAATAAAGAAAAAAATATTCCTGAAATAAATTGCCAACACTAAAAGTGTAAATCAATTTACTGTTTTTTCATTTCTTCTCTACATTTCTAAATCAAAACGTTGGAATGCCTTCAGTTATCGCTGGGATCGCAATGATATTTTTATGAATAATACGGTACATGCATACGCTTAGTGAGACACTCACGTATATACAGAGGTAATGGACATACTTTGGATCTATAATCTCCAAACATTAATTGAAATATCTTTGCTGCCTACATTTAAATGTTTCTTTCGGTGAAAACATGCATTAAGATTCAGTAATGTATGTGCCCTGCCAACGGCACTTAATCACCAATGCAATTTGAATAGCTTAATACAGAAATAAAAAAAAGTTGTTTTTTTTTTTCAGATATATGTCAGGTAAGAGTTTGGTGTGGAATAATATCGAAGCTCATGTACCGTATACCTCAACGGCGTATTTTAAATGGAACTTCTGTAGCAATAATTATCTACTAAGACGACGAACGCAGTGCAAATAGAGACAAGTTTCTGGCAAGAAGCCACTTTAATGCAGTTTTGTACACAACTAAAATCATTTGATTTTTATTAAAGTTATTTTTGTTCATCTAGTATGAATGTCCCCGGGGAAAGTACAAATCTTAATAATACATAACTGTCTCTTAAAATCATAGAGTTATTTATCACAAATTTATAAGAGATAACTATTTACAGATAGATAGATAGATAGATAGATAGATAGATAGATAGATAGATAGATAGATAGATGGATAGATAGATAGATAGATGGATAGATGGATGGATGGATGGAATTATGGATGGATACGGATGGATGAATGGATGAACTGAACGTATGCGTGAGTATGTTTGTTTGTGTGTGAGTGTATGTCTGTTTCTCTGTGTGTATTCGTGTGTGCATGTATCTTTGTGTATGTGTGTTTACCTGCATTGCCTTCGTATAAGAGGTGAATTTTGAAGATTAAAGAGGGTAAGGAAGTAAAACGAAAAGTAATGGGATTAAGAATAAGATTTCTGCAAGGGCAAAAGAAATTATTTAGCAACATAAATAGATACAAAGGACAAAGCATGACTGATACGGAAAACTCAGACATAAAACCTCAAATTAGAATTCAATGTCAGTAATCTACGTGGAATGATTTATTATATTTTCCCTGTTAAACTTTATTCCAAGTCAGACAAATAGAAACAAAGTGAGTATAACAGCATACGAAGATAGAAATGACGTGAGAACTAGGAAGAAAGAGAGAGGGCGAGGGAGATACGGAAGGAGAGGATGATAAGGAGACGGTGAGACAATGAAACTTAAAGCTAGTGAGAGGGCCCAAGAGAGAGAGAGAGAGAATGAGGGGTAGGTGCCGAATCAATGTGAATAAATATAATATCCTCTCTGTATCGTAATGATAAATATTTGAAATTTATGAGAAATTCAATAAAGATGATGTGTAGATGTGCTGTGAGAGCTATATCTTACGAAGTTGTGTTTGACAATTTGCTATATAACACGATTGCATTATATATTGTAGTTAATAGTAAAAGTCAGAAGATTCATGAGACAGAAAAACGATACCTAAGAGGAATGTTGAAGATGTCTTTTGCAGATAGAACTAGAAACGTCAGTTCTTAGGCGAGCAATGATTATCTAAAAGCTTATGAAGAACGTAGAGACAAAAGGGTGAAATCATTGATCGCCAAATGAGAAAAGACAACAAAGCTGTGAGCTAGCTTCTCAGACTCCGGCCAAGTAAAACGATAAGATACAGCTGGGACTGGAGGTTTCGCAGGTTCGTGATCCCAACGCCTCTAGACTTGATAGATAAACAAGTAGAAGTATAGGGAATGTATTCGCAATGTTTAGGAATATAGATGATTGTGATAATTGATAATATCATTTTATACTAGAAATAGGTTTTCTTTTCTGAACAAAACAGACTCTTACCTCTGTATGGGAAAAAGTACTGCATTTGTTCGGGCGAACATTTCAATATAATTCATGTCAAAGTTAATGCGTCAGTTTTAATGTCAACGTTTTTCTCAATGTCATTGGTAGGATTAATGAAACAAAATGAATAACATCTCATTCTACATCCTCACAAATCGATATTATTTATTGAATACGACCCTTGACACACAGTGGTGAATGTGGACAGAGATCACAAAAGATTTAAATTGCTCAAATAGTTGACCGATGCTAATTTTATACATCAGTGGTGAAATTTAAAATAAGACCCCGGTTATAGTTTGATTAATAGAGCAAAACATTTTGTTACGTGATCTACAAATTATACTAATATGCCTTGGATTATTATATATATATATATATAT
>NC_068992.1:16309507-16321552 GCF_001194135.2 Octopus bimaculoides
ATATATATGAAGGCATATGGCGTTGTAGTCAGGATGTCGCACTCTCAATTGCCAGATCGTAGGATCGATTCACGTATCGGGCGGCGTGTTGTGTTCTTCAGTAAAACGCTTCATTTCATGTTATTCCAGGCAATTCAACTGTAAACGAGTAACCCTATCACGGTTCAACCATCCGATCAGTGGGGAATATTGGCCTGCACGCCTTTAATAGAAATGATTAAATAAAAGAAATCATTATTACTACTATAGGTCAAGCCAGAGGTGTCAATGACGGGGCTATCTGATCAGTCATTTGACCTAACAGAAATAGTAGGAAGATCTCCCTCCAAATTTGTGCTACGCTCTTCAGAAAAAAAAAACACCTTAGATAATCTAGTCCTAAGTAAAGTAGATTTACAATCACGACTAGAGAATGTGGAGTGAATTGTTGTTTATTATATCATACGCACAATTAAGGCAAGCGTGTACTGAACAACAAGAACATATATCGCTTAATAAGTAATCTTAGTTGGTAGATGAAAATAAATATATCTACGATCTGATATATTTACCTATAACTTTAACGTCAATACATACAACGAAACAAACATTCATAAAAATATATATGCTGCACATGTTCATATTTAGAATATGGTATTCACCAAATTGGACTATTATAAATGTAAACTTAATAAGAACAATATTCTATATTCTCGATTGATATTATTGTAAGGATGTATATATATTCGTCATTGTAGATGGTAAATATAGCGTAAATTATTTGATAAATATTGGATAGAAATGCATATATGCTTGCGGCATCTGTATCATAAATTTTGCCAAAGTGAAATTCAAAGACATATTCTTAAAACTATAATTGTTTCGAGAGAACTGCGAAGTTGCTGAAATAATTGCATTGTAGTATTGAATTTCATTGTTAATACAAATTTCAGTAAAAGCCGTATTTGTATTTCCTTCTTTATGTTCGATAGAGGTGCGGTGCAGTTGATTCAAAGTACCTGTTACATAATGAGGTAGGTTTATTTAAAAACACTTACCAATAAAATTGTCACCGAATGTGAGAATTTTTGTATTGTTATTTGCTTGTCACAATATGTGCTCGAGGCTTAGTATTAAAAAAAACAAAAACACTGGTACTTATTTTATCGATCCCGAAGGATGAAAAGCAAAGTCGACCCCGGCAGAATTGGAAATCAGAACGTAAAGCCGGAGAAAATGCTGCCAAGCATTTTACCCGGCGTGCTAACGATTCAGCCAGCTCGCAGCCTTAAATGTTTAGCATAATGAAACATTCTTTTCTTCATTTAGAACTGGTTTCTCTCTAGCAGCTGATATGTGACATTGATTGGAGAAGTAGGCCGGGTTCGAATTCTCTGAGAAACAATCACCAAACCATGAAACATTGTGAAAATGACCCCACCTTATTTTCCGTTTATTAATGGTTTGGGGGTTTATTTAGTGGAATGCATTATATTACAAGTGGTCGGAGCTTGTATCCAGTTTGCGGTTGATGTTCCCCTCCACTCCAATAGTATTGGAGTTTCTGATGTGTTTCTTTAACAGGATTTTCTTCTTTGATTAAATGGTAAAATAAATATTATTTGGAAAATGTGGTTCACATTATAAAATTTAGAATGAATCATATGATTTACAATGAATCAACGCCCCGGACTTACATTTTAAAGCCTGGCATTTATTCTATCGTTCTCTTTTCCCAAACCGCTAGGTCATGGGGATATAAACACACCAATACTGGTTATCAAGTGGTGGGAGACAAACGCATCCACAAAACCAGACACTCTCTTTCTCTCATAGACACACACACACACACACACACACACAGATATGTATATACGGCGGGTTTCTTTTACCAAATCCTTTCACAAGACTCTGGTCGGCCCGAAGCTATAGTAAAAAGCACTTGTCCAAGACTGAATTTGGAACAACGTGTTTGGGGAGCAAACGTCTTACCATTTATTGTAAGAAATTGGAGAAAGAACAGACGGTTCGTGCGGTCATGTTTGTCTATTTTCAAACAGCTGATTATTCAATCTGTTACTATGAGAGTAAAATTTTCAGGTACAGGAAACCAAATGAATATTTCTTAATGTGGTTGGTAAGCAAACTTCTTACCACAGAGCCACACAAATCTTTTATACCCTTAAGATAATTTATATTTTACGAACGTGACACTTACGAGACATACGAAAATGTTAGTACCAAGTAAAGAATCAGCGTGTTAAACAATATATCATTAAATGTGCTTTCGATATTAAGTTTACTAAGCAAGAAAGAGAGTATGGACTTACATGTATTTATAGTGTAGTCCTGTAAGACTGGTTTATCGTAACAACTGTGATCATCGGAATTTTCTTTCCAAAGATTATAATTCTCTGTTCGTATTCTATGGACGAAACAAATGCATGTATTATACGTGAGTTTAATACAAAGAAAATATATAGTCTTATATAATTTGCAATGTAATAAACAAATATTTAGGAAGTATGAAAGTCATATAATAATATCAGACGGCATTTTTATGAGAATTTCCTATTATATAAATATATGAGTCTGTGTGCGTGTGCGTGTGTATTTACCTGGGTTTGTATGAGGGTGAGTCAAAAAGTAATGCCATTTTGTTTATCACAGGTATAATTACCAGCACAGGAACATGTATCATACATCAAAATGAAGCTGGTCCTCTGTAGATCACATCCCTCCTTCTCAACATAGTCACCGTTTCTCTCAATAGCAATGTTCCACCTTCGAATGAGAGCAGGTATCCCTGCCTTGTAAAATTCTGTTGACTATTCTTTGAGCCACTTCTTCACTACAGTTTTCATTTCCTCGTCACTGGAATAATGTTTGTCTCTCAAACCCTCTTTCATGGGGTCGAAGAGATGATAGTGCAGTGACGAGGAAGTGAAAACTGTAGTGAAGAAGTCAACAGAATTTTACAAGGCAGGGATAATGCTCTCATTAAAAGGTGGAACATTGCTATTGAGGGAATCGGGGACTATGTTGAGAAGTAGAGATGTGAAACACAGAGGACCAGCTTCATTTTGATGTATGATACATGTTCCTGTGTTGGTAATTATGCCTTTTCTAAACAAAATAGCATTACTTTCTGACTCACTCTCGTATATCGATAGAGATTAGCGTGTACACACACACACACACACACACCCACACCCACATATAAACTCAAACCACACAATACGAGTGAAATCTGAGGCAAAACAGAAACAAACAAAATACTGCACGGACTCAGACAAGCGAAAGCACGTGCCTGAAATGCGTAGAAATATAAAGCAAAAAGGTAACATACACACAAAAGCCAAAGAAGTGTACAAGGAAACTTAATTAGTCAAAATACGAAACAAAAGAATCTGACGTTCTGAGACATATTTTATGATAGCAAAACAAAGATAATAGAGGAAGGGCTTGGGCGGCACAACAAAAATATCACCGAATTGTATTTTTGTGTTTGTTTTATATTTGCCTGGAATTTTTATCATGTTATTTGTGCGGTTTTTCTTCACACCTACGACGAATTTTTCATTCGTACAGCTTGCATTACTGCCTTTTTGTCAAAATTAGAATATGTGCATACACACACACGCATACCCATACATGTATGTGTGTTAATAAACACAAATAGTTCAGAGGCAGAAAATAGAATTGACGATTTTCGTTGTCCAAAACCACAAGTGTTTCGACTCATTCACGCAATGTAACTCATTGTCGAGACGCTGTACAATCAACTGTTTTGCAACATTGGTGTAGCATTCACCTCCTCAGGTGACATACATACTTTTTTTTTTATCTGTGTATTCTATTTATTCTATTTGACTGTAAATTTATCTTGTCATTCAGTTCCCACTGAGAACTGCCAGAATGCACCTTCCTAGTTATACATTATTATACGACAAAATAAAATGACAAGATCTTATAGCAAGCAACATTAAAAAAGTCACTTAAAGAAGGTAGAGCATCTCAGCTATGGGCTACAAGAACAAGAATGAGTTGAAACAATTCTAGTGTTTGTGTAAAAAAGAATCTCGTAAATTCCATTTTCTGTCTCTGATCTATTTATATAATGTCTACGTACACAGCATTCTACAAGGTTTTAACCGAAATATAACTACACACACACACACAGATAGCTAGTTAGCTTGATAGTAATCATATTTACAATGTTCACAGCATATCCACAGTACAGCAGTTGCAGTTTAAACATATTTTATACGCAACTGCTAAACATATTTTATATAAAGAGAAACAAACATTAATAGGAAGCATAACATATTTAAAGGTTATGATTTTTCGTCGACTGTTAGAGAAAGAAACACAGTCAGTGAAAAAATAAACAGTGCTAAGGAGTTGTGAATGACATGCGCAGTTACAATGAAATAATAGAATAAATATGTAAATAAATATAAATTGATTACAATTCGAAACAAGAGAGAAACAAAGAAATATAATGTAATTTTAACTTTATCGAATTTGCCTACAGACATATTGTAATCCCGAAACAACAACATCTTCTTGAAGCTACAAACATTACTAAAACTTCATAAGAGTTATCGAGGGAGAAATGTAATGAGAGTTATGTTGGTTAATAACAGACATATGTAAATGACGTCTAAATACAAACAAGGGTGTAATGTTTAATAAACAAAGAAACCCCAGGTGCGGAAAACTAACGATAGTTGTGTAGCTGTAATACACTCTATAGATAAGTAATTTTAGAATAGTTCTATAGACGTGCACGTGTTTCGTTGTTCATTCATTCTTTAATTAAACTGTTAATTAATCAATGTTTAATGTTCGTGCTCATGTTGTTGTTGGCACTCCGTCGCTTACGTCGTCGAGGGTTCCAGCGGATGCGATCAACGGAACAGCCTGCTCGTGAAATTAACGTGCAAGTGGCTGAGCACTTCACAGACCCATGTACCCTTAATGTAGTTCTCGGGAATACTCAGCGTGACACAGTGTGACAAGGCTGACCCTTTGAATTACAGGCACAACAGAAACAGGAAGTAAGAGTGAGAGAAAGTAAGCAAGCGTCTTATCACACAGATAATTATCATATATATTTATATGTCTACAATATATTCTTATATATTTATTAAATTTATAATCTATGAAGATTAAAATCATCCGCTGGAAGACATCATTTATCCGAATTCAGACGAATCACATAAAAACGTTTTTGTTTAATCAATTTTCAGCTTTGATCTTAGTACCACATCCGATTAATCAATACATACATTTACTCCCAATTATTTATGCAATATATTTGTGGTAAATTGGTACGAACTTGTTTCAACTTCGGGAATTTTGGACGTATCTGCCCTCTCCGTCTCGTTAGACAACTGTTTTACAGTATAACGTTGTACAACCCAAGCAATGGGAGTTAAATTAAGACAACGAAAGCAATGAAAACCTATCAGCGATAGACTTGACACAGTGTGGTCTGTCTTACTAAACACTGCATCAGCTATTTCTGTATGACGATTAAGATTGAGTAACCAGTGTCTCTGGCAGTGTCGTCGAAATATATTATAATTCAACGCAGTGATATTTCCGTTGAACAAATATAAGTATTCCTCGTCGATGAATTTTATATGAGACTGTTGTGCGAGAGTACGATACCCTTTGGACCACTGCATAACAATAGTAGGGGTCCGAGTAAGTGAGCTAGTTCGTGCTAGTTCTATTTTGTGTTAAAAAGCGTATTTGTAGTATGTCACTGTTTAATGAATTGTTGTATTGTTGAATTGCTGTTTATTCTACATGTTTTCTGTGGAACAACACTTTGTTTTGCTGCCTTACGGTAGTTTTGTTGACGTGTTCCCTCTTGTTTGAAGTGGGTAGCACAGTGATAAAAAATGGAGTACGACAATTTGAGTTCTTCCTAGGAATAGTTGCTGAAAGCAGATTCTGTAATAGACAAGGAAGAAGAAAAATTGAAATTTGCGGCCGTGACCAAAAGCCACAGCAAAGAAATTGATGTAAAGGAACTTGGTAAATACAATAATATACTTCGTTGGGAGGAACAAGACGTAAAGACGTCCTCTCCCCAAGACGTAAAGACGTCCTCTCCCCAAGACGAGTTACAGAAAACCAAAGGAAAATGATAATCTATAGAACTTACTCCGTCAAAACAAAGAAAATTGAATTAATGACTACAAATCAAATTGAAAAGTCGTTAAGACCCATCTGGCAGAGAATTTCTTTCCTTGCCAGAGGAAGAAAGTTTGGAACCGTGGAGGTGCCGTTCCGAGATGAAGATACTGCCAGGCTACACTCAGCAACCCCCTTAAAACTGATGAGGTGGTACTTCTGTTCATATACCTTGGAAGGCTTGCTTCCAGGGTAAGGGTAGAAGACATACCCCCGGAAATAAATGTGGCCCTGTCTAGTAGCTGCTATACTGCTGGGCATTGACGGGAAGATAGTGGTCCTCTAAGCCACCAGCACTGCACATAAAAAAATGGTACGGGTAGAGTCTGGATATGGTAAGCCAGGCCGCCCCGGAGACCTAGAAAATGTGGTGGGGACCATAACGGTTGATGAAGTAATATTCAGGGTTAGAGTGGAGGGCAGGAGCCCACGCTGTTACAAATGTGGCCAAAAAGATCTCATTAGAGGGGAATGTCCTCCACCGCCCGTAAAGTCATAAGAGGCACCCGTGATCGTAAAAGAAACTGCACCTCCACCGCCGGGGAGAACCAGCGGAAAAGAAATTAGCACAGAGGAAGAAGGAGAAAATAAAAGCAAAGACGGATGGGAAACTGTAGAAAAGTAGAGGAGAAAGAGGAGGAAAAAGGCACAATCTGTGAATGATAACCCCCATCCCACCCAGACCCACACTGCCCAACTCTTCCCCTGCAGAAACTAACGTTACAAATTAACCACAAGCATACAAGTTCTCCAAATTTCGCAACCCTCATGTGAAAAGAAAAAGTATAATGATTTACAAGGCAAAACATGTTAAGCTATCTTAATTCTTTATTGCCCACAAGGGACTAAACATAGAGGGGATAAACAAGGACAGACAAAAGGATTAAGTCGATTTCATCGACTCCAATGCGTAACTGCTACTTAATTTATCGACGCCGAAAGGATGAGAGGCAAAGTCGACCTTGGTGGAATTTGAACTCAGAACGTAACGGCAGACGAAATACCGCTAAGCATTTCGCCCAGCATGCTAACGTTTCCTATTTCTTTATTGCCCACAAGGAGCTAAACATAGAGGGGACAAAAAAGGACAGACAAAGGAGTTACAAAATCAAATATTACAATAACAACAACAACTATTAATTGAGCTACAGTCGGCGTAGTCCGAGGAGGAGCAGAAAGTAAGGCTTTTCACTACGCAAGGTAGCTCCTGCCGAACATAAGCGTAACTGTAACTTTATCAAAAACGTCGAGTGAGATTGGTTTCAAAGAAACCGTGGAACTGCTTTCAAAAATATTTTGTGATAGAAGTTTATTAATCAACTCCGGAATGGAGTGTTGGAAATTAGCAAAGAAATAAGGAGGATGATTTAATCACCTACGCCGGGGAAGTCAACCGTATGTACGAAAATTTCAAACTCCAGTATCTCACTCAGGATGTTCAAATGACTTATCTTCGCCCAAGGACTATCGCACCTGGAGATAGTGAAATTCAGGCAAAGATTCTCTCGAAAATGGAGCAAGCGAACCAAGATGTATCTCTACACATCATCACAGAAGAATATCAAACTATGGTAAAGTTTAAACATGATGTGAAAAATACAAGATAATGGTTCTTCAAAAATTCAAATGTGTCGTCCCAAGAAACACAAAAAATAAAATGTGTGAGGCCCCAATCCGTGTCATGGCTGTGGATTCCTACACTACAAAAAGTATTGCCCGTTTACAAACAATAAGTACTATAGTTGTCAGAAGCTAGGCCACAAAAGTATTGCCCGTTTACAAACAATAAGTACTATAGTTGTCAGAAGCTAGGCCACAAAGTTCTCAATGTAGAACATGATTACGACGCTCAAGCACAAACAGTTGTGAGGTGTTTTCAACGGAGATTGATTGCAACGGGAAAACCAGAAAATTCGTGCACATAGAAATAAATTATATAAATATCAAATTACAGTTAGACACAAGTAGTGACATCTCGATTATAAATGTGGATACTTGGGATAAAATTGGCAAATCGAGATTACGTAAAACAGCGAAAATAGCGCGTGGTGTAACAGGCGATAAATTAATCGACGTCACATTTCGAGGAGAGACACGCGAACCAAAAATATTCGTTGTGGATAATACAATAAATCTTTTTGGCACAGATTGGTTAGAACTATTCGATTTATGTCATCTCCCCATCAATCTTTATTGCAATAACATAAATGGTTGTCCCATTAAAAACAAGTCTTCGGGAGAACTGAAGAAAAAACTGAAAAAAATATTCCCGCGTGTGTACCAGAGGATTTAAGTCTATGTAGAATGACGGAAACCTATTTGTAAGTAGTTGAAAACGTTGTATTTGTATTTAAAACAAGCAGAAAAGTAGCGTTTGCGGCAACTGAAATCGTAAATGAAGATTTGGACAAACTCAAAAAGAGTGGAGTTATCAAAAAGGTGGATTACTCGAAGTGGGCGGCACCCACGGTATGTATTTAAAAAAAATAAGATTAGGCTGTGCGCCGATTTACTCTTTTACTTATTTCAGTCATTTGACTGCCGCCTAGCTGGAGACCGCCTTTGTAGTCGAGCAAATCGACCTCAGAACTAATTCTTTGTAAGCCTAATACTTATTCTATCGGTCTCTTTTGGCGAACCGTTAAGTTACGGGGACGCAAACACAGCAGCATCAGTTGTGAAGCGATGCTGGGGTACAAATAGACACACAAACATATACATATATATACATATATACATACGTACATACATACGTATATATATATATTTATATACGACGGGCTTCTTCCAGTTTCCGACTACCAAATCCACTCACAAGGTTTGGTCGGACCGAAGCTATAGTAGAAGACACTTGCCGGTAAAATATCAGTCGTGGCCAGAGACAGAGACTCCACGGTCTAGGTTACACATTGACTATTCTGGACCGGTAAACGGCGCTTACTACCTAATCGTAGTAGATAGTTGTACAAAGTGGCCGGAGGTTTGCAGGTACTATATACTAACCTCTAAGACAACTATAAAGTTCTTATACGAATTGTTTGTGCGATACGATGTCTCTGACACACTAGTTTTAGACAACGAAATGCAGTTTTCTGGGTATGAATTCAAGCAGTTTTGTAAAAGGCATGCGATAGAGTATATTTTTGCTGCACCCTACAACCCAAGGTCAAACGGGCAGGTAGAAAGATTTTTTCACACTTTTCACAGTGTTGAGAAATGCTAGGAATGAATTAAATAACGGCGAAGCACTGACAAATTTCTTAAGAATATACATAGTGACCCTCAATCCAAGTACAAATTCAGGAAACTCTCCCGCACAATTGATGTTCGCAAGAAGAGTAAAATCTATTTTTGATAAGCTATTGCTAAAGAAATAAGTGGTAAAGAAAATACGAAAGAGCCTAGGAAATACGTTGAGATAATGTGCATTTCAAAAACTATAGAAACGGTAAAAACGGGAAGATGGCTGGGAAGATGGCTTTGTTATCAGAAAAATTGGAAGTATGGTGTATCTAATTAAAAGGTCACACTGTTAACATAAGAGTGATATAAATCTACTAAGGTTCCTCTGGAACACGGAATCTGACAAGTGGAGATGTGCGAGAGTACGCCGCCTCCTGGCAGGAATGAACTAGACCATTGCACTTAAATAATAGCAGTCTGTGTAAGGGAGGTGACCCGTGCTACTTCCATAGTTTGTGTGTTGATAGTTCAAAGTTGTTACGTTCCGTGTTGTTACTAACGGTTTTTTTTCGGTTACAATGTTATTACAATGTTGCAGTGAATTTATTTTCCCATAAGGATATAAGAGAGACCCATTTCATTCCTTTGTTTCGTTAGCTTTTTGGCAAGTTTGTGGAATGGAAACGGAAATGAAAATAAAGATAATGAAAATGGTGCATCAGAAACAATAAACAAAATACACTGTATTTAACTGCAAGACGTAAAATTTTAAAAAATGGTAAGAGGCTATTTTTCGGGAATTAAACGATACGTTATCAAAATTTAAATAAAAAAAGAACCAATATAGTTATGCGTGTGTGTGAATGTATACATACACAATTATGTATATATATATATATATATATATATATATATATATATATATATATACAAAGAGAGAGAGAGGGAAGAGAGTTTAATATATGTATATATATGTATGTGGAGAAACTACGCAGTATTTTCAATTTCCTCTATTCGGATTGGTATAATTTCAGAAACTTATTGTACTATTTCAGTTAAGAATGAAACATATTCATTGAACACCTTATAAATTTGGCCATTAAAGCAGCCATAAAATCAAATGATTTTATAAGATTGGCAAATAGTTTCACTTGAGAAATTAGCGAAACGTTATTGACAGTGATAGAAAATAGCATTTACTTCATTAACCATATTATTTTCGGTTTACGATTCATTTGTTTTCCTTCTTTGAGAAATCGAAATATTTAACGAACTACGATATTACCTCTGCGTTGCGCACTCATGCACACACTCTGTATAATGTATGTAAATGTATGTATGTATGTATGTATGAATATATATATGGGTATACATTCATATATATATATATATATATATATATATAATGTATAAATGTTCTTTTTGTGTATATAGGGAGAGATAGAGCCCCTCTAACAAAGAACCAACTCATTTCTTTCTGTCAAATAATAATCACTTCTAATTTGGGCATAAGAAGTGACATTAATTAGAAGGGCGGAAATCAGTCATACCCAGTCGGTCGTTGGTACTTTATCGCACGCGGAGGGACAGATCACAGGCAAGCACATATTTCCATGCTCTTGCATGATGATTGCAATGATCCATTAAACTGTGTATCCAATATTTTCCTGAGAAAATCTTAGTTCTAACATTCGTGGTACCATTATCGAATGCTGTTCTAATCGTCTTCGTATTCAAGGCGTGGACATCAGTATCGCATGTTCTAGGACTCGGTTGTGAATTTGGTTTCTTTGGGGGTAGAGGTGGCAGAAGTCAGGCAATCAGTGCACGAGATGCTAAATCACTGCTGCTTTATTCCTTTACAGCTACGTAAACTAGAACCACGTAAAATGAAGTGTTTCGTTTAAGAACACAACGCATACCCCAGTTTGGGAATCGAAACAGCGATTTTGCAATCGTGAGCAGCACACGCATTGACAAGGCCCATTAGTACATGAGCAAAATAATTAATTATAGAAAGCTTCTTCAGAACTTTCGAAATTTAAGATCACCAGAACAGACATGTCTACTATGGCCATTTCTCTGAACCTTTCACGTTTGACTTAAAGAAGCACCAAGGGTAGAACAACAAACAAGAGAGAGGACTGCGCCAACTCCCGGCCGGTAATAAATTAAACTTACGTGGTAAAGTGAAACCTGTAATTAAGCGACTTTCTCAAAGACAATGGCATCGTTCTTTGCAGGTAATTTTGCATGCAGTAAGTCGGACCTAATGTGACGTTTCTGACAGTTGTTCTGTTTAATTCGTACAAACCTAAGAAAATTATGTAGCAACAACCCTATACAAACACATACACGTATATATACGGAGCGGGTCCGAAAAGAGCCGAACTATAGGGCAACGGAAATTGCTGAAACTGACGTCAGTATTAATAATACGTGATCGGCACTTTTTGGACATTTATGATCTCTGTTAGTGTATATATTTTCATTAGGGCGGTTTAGCTCTTTTTTCTAGCATTCTAAGTGTTTCCTAACATCTT
The DNA here is from genome assembly GCF_001194135.2 of Octopus bimaculoides. Classification (NCBI taxonomy): domain Eukaryota; kingdom Metazoa; phylum Mollusca; class Cephalopoda; order Octopoda; family Octopodidae; genus Octopus; species Octopus bimaculoides. The sequence continues at coordinate 16,321,423 of NC_068992.1, forward strand.
AGTCACATTTAGTGACAATTATGATTCTGCTTTAGTTACACATTGCAAACTGCTGTTTATATCAATTTGGTACATACATACATGTATATATATATATATATATATACATATATATATATATATATATATA
>NC_068992.1:16322020-16323348 GCF_001194135.2 Octopus bimaculoides
TATATATATATATATATATATATATGTGTGGGGTAAACTTCTTTCACCTTCCATCTACCAAATCCACTCACTAGGCCTCGGTCTGCGGGAGGGTGGAGTAGTAGACGCTTGCCCCGGGTGCCACGCAGTGGAACTGAACCTGGTAGTATGTGGTTGAGAAGCAAGCTTCTTACCTTGACGTATGTTTACAGTCATAGTCACACACATATTTTGTATATGCATGTATATATGTGCATACAGCATGTATATAAGTATTGTAATGGCGTGATTCTTATAGTTAACGTTCTTCAGTTGAACAACTGACACTGTTGTACAACGTGTACTACGTATATTTCTTAGTATTATATGTGTGTGTGTTCGCCTATGTGTCTGTGTTTTGGTTGAGTGTATTGAAATATATACTTACGTATACTCATTGTGTGTGGTTAAGTCTGTGAAAATATATTTGTGTCTCGATCTGCAAGTATTTGTTTGTATGAGTGTATGAATAATCCATGTATATTGCCGCACTCCTTTATATGGCTATTTACACAAGCATATAGCTTTGTGTTTTTTTGTGTTTTTGAAGCAGAAACACGCAGTAGGGTTTATTCAATTAAGCTGTCATTTGTATGCACACATATCAATATGGACAAATAAAAATAAAAATATCAAATAGATTGATGTTGGAAGGAAGACTAAGTGAAATATAGAGGGGTGTGAAAGAGACAAACCGACAGACAGAATAGTACTTTCCAAATAGAAGGATACATTTATCCATTATTGTTTAAATTGTATTTTATTATTTAACGCTGCTAAATTGAATATAATAGGTTTTTCTCCATGTTAAATTACAATCTTTTTGCTGGACGGATAGAAATAACAGAAGCTAAAATTAAATTTAATTTGATATTTGTTACAGGGAATAAATCTTTCGTTTCCAGTTTTCGAGATATTGATAATGTATCCTTTTGAGAAATAATTGCCAAAATTATGTTGCTGAGTATTTTAAAATTATTTAAACGAAAATATCAGTATTTTGGATAATACCATTTAGCTGCTGATAAAGAAAATTATCATGAAATTCTGTAGATAAACTATTACATTTTCTTTTTCATTTCCTATTTCGCTATTGCTTATTTGGGATTTGATGATATGTGAATTTGTATAAACATGCATAAACACACACACACACACAGACACATATATATATTATGGAACACATAATAAATGTATATAAAATTATATGTATATATATATCTTCGTCTATCTCTCTGTCTCTCTCTGTCTCTCTGTCTCTCTCTGTCTCTCTGTCTCTCTCTGTCTCTCTGTCTCTCTCTCTCTTTATA
>NC_068992.1:16323427-16331180 GCF_001194135.2 Octopus bimaculoides
ATATATATATATATATATATATATATATATATATATATATAATATGGCACACACAAAATATACATATATTTGAATGCGTATACACGGGTGTGCTTCCTTGTTTAGTTTTATGCCAACGTATAATAGAAGCAATTCAACATTAAACTGAAGCATTACTCGATACTTTTTGTAGACCACATATTTGTTATTTTTACTGTAAACGAATAATATTTGTATTTGTTTTCTCAATGATGGCTTTCAAATACGACTTATCATGTTCACTGAACCTGAAAGATTCATTTGAGACGTAGGGCACGTTATATAAATTTGCCGATTTTATTGTGTCTTCATGGTGTGAAACTATTAGTAGCTTTTCTTTAAAATACCGTTTACAGTGAATGATATCTATCTCTCAGTGAATGGAGTATTTGTTTTTCTAACTTACCTATAATAGAACAGTACATTATACATGAGTGTGTGTGTGTGTGTGAGAGAGAGAGAGGGAGAGAGAGAGAGAGAGAGATAGAGAGAGAGTGTGTGTGTGTTCATGTATATAGAAAAGCTTCGCCCTAACTTCCTAGCGATTCTGACACGCCTACGCAGTTCCAGATGAGCACTGGGGTCGATATAACCAACTAGCACCCGCCCCCAAATCCCAAGCATTTTGCCTTTACTACAGAGAATTATTATTGTTATTGAGTGAGACAGCAGTGGACGCCATCAAAGTGACACTGGGGTAAAATATACGAAGCCCAGTATACCCATCTTGACTACATGTCTGATAAGGGTACACCAGGCACATGCATCACAACCGTATGTGCGCGACATGGTAATCTCATATCAAAATAAACAACGCATGACATTGCAGGTGGGGCCCAGTTAGAATTTTATTCAGATCGAGTATCCCAACCCGCTCAAAAGGTCCCTAGATAAGGGTTGTTTAAGGATGATGAACAAAACGCCCGTATTTTCAAATCTGAATTATCCAAACCGCAAAGTATTCCTCTCAACACATGGCTATGATGCTCCCCTACAAGTTCTGCTCGTGATCAGAGATGCACATAATTTCAGTCACTAAGGGACATGCTCAACTGGTTAAGGTCAAACAACTGACAAGAAAATCTGTGGTATTATTATTATTTTTATTATTTGATTTTTATCATGCGCTTTCACTGCACTACTGAGCAAAGTTCTGTGTGTCCTGGTTATGCGCTCTGGTTTATTTCAGTGCTGTTATTTTCACTGTATTGAAAGCGATTGACGTAGGATGTGTGCGGGTCCCAACTAGTCCTGATATTTTGCCGCTACGTTTGGATGGATTTTGATCATACTTAATGCACTTATTATAGCAGCGATCGTTTCTGTTTTAAGGCTTCCGTTCCTGTTATCTCTCTATTTCCATATCATCATCATCATCATCATCATCATCATCAACATCATCAACATCACCACTATGATTATTATTTAAATATCAAATTAACGATATCTGCAAATGAGATACATAAATGCTACATGTATCCTATTTCATTAATATATATATTTCATTTTTAAAAATTCTGTCTTCGTACTTAACTGACACCTGCCGATTGTTTTACTTTCCTAATGTTTCAAATATTTGTTATTGAATCGCTGTCCATTAGACACACTTAATTGTAAATTCCGTAGCATTAAATTGATGTGAGATATAATTACTCAGCATAGTATATCTTCCTGTAGAAGTGAAGATATTGGAATATAAAAGGCGTTCTTAACTTCATGCAAGTAAAATGCTTGTCAATTTCTGTTGTTGCTGACAAAGAACACGTGTATATATGCATGAATATACATTCAGACATACAGTTCTGCTGCGTGCGCGCGCGCGTGTGTGAGTGTGTGTGTGCGTGTGTGCGTGCGTGCATGTGCGTGGTTCTCTCTGCTGATTAGTTTCGTAGTTCAATTAAAATTAGTGCTTCCCAAAAGACTTTGGTATTGCATGTATGCACATATAAAAAATATATATATTGCGTACAAATACACATGTATACATACATTATGAACAAGCGCTTTCCACACACAGATACGTATATATGTACATGTAAGTATTTCAGTCATTATATTTGAATAGAACTTTTACTTTACGGGATATGTTAGTGATGTCTTCTCGAAATCCTGCATCGACGAAAGCTAAATGAACGCAGGCTAACAAGAAATCACTACGGAATATATCATCCACGCATGATTTATCTTAGAGATTAGAAGGATTATCTGTCTACTGTCAGTAATTTAATCTGAAGATCCTGTGCTCCAAGCAACTATTCGCATATCTCTTAGACATATTGGAAAATATAACCGATTAATATATTTTATTCAATTGAATATACAGATTCCTCTTTCATTACGCAAATCTTCTGTGCAGTATAATATATAACAATTTCATTACATTAACGTAACTCCTTATAATTGAAATATTTAATTCAATCTAATTAATTGCTAAGATTTTCCTCATATCATTCACGTTTCAATGAAAATCTTTCAATTCATCTTTAAAGGATAAATCACCATCAAATGAACCAATTTTATTTCCTGTAACCAGTTGCACAAATCTTACACTGACATTAATTTTTTCCCTATTTTTCCCGTACAGATAATTGATCATATTTGTATGTAAGATATTTCCTGAAAATAGAATTTCATACAGGTGTAAAGCTTCCAACAATATTACATAACTTTTGGAACAATTGAAAGAATTCGTTTTTTGTTATGTCAGGAAATTAAAGAAATTTTGTTCCTACTCTCTTCTGTTATACAAACGATTACCAGGTACTTTTGAATATGTTAAAAAAAATCCACTCTATATTGACGGTGGGCGGAATGGAATATCGAACTGTTCATGTGTTTCTCAAATTCATTAGCAGCATTGACTTTATTAAATGAATATCATCTAATTGAACATACCTTTCAAACTTAATTTAAACTGTACGGTTTTTATCACACTGCTGTCCTTTTTCTAATACAAATGTGTTACATTCTGAAGTAAAGAACCAGGAAATTATGGATTTGCACAAAACGAGCAAATTAGAAAATGATACGCAAACCTCAACCAAGAGTTCAAGCGTATTGGCATCTAGAATAACTTCTTTATTAGTTTCAGTTCGAGAGTTGTAGCCATGCCGGGGAACCGCCGTTATCTTTGCTAGTATTTCACTACTTCAGATATTTACTGATATGCGGCATTTGAATGTTGTTCTTATCGGTGTTTCTTGCCACCAGACAGGCTCATCCAGAAACCTTGAAAGATGAACATCAAGTTTGGTTTTGAAGACGCCTATATCCACCCTATTTAGGTCACTTTGGCTTTTTGGGAAGATACTGCAGCACTGTGGGCCCTTGACACCGAAGTTGTTGCAATATCTGGTCTTGTATCCTGATGGCAATGTTGGGAGTTTTGGTAGTATGCAGTGGCACCCCAATCAGCTGTTTGAGTAATTTTTCAATGCCAAAGTTTGGCACAATTTCTTCTGGGATATTCCAGATGTATATTACTGGATATCTTTCCTGCCATCGTTCTACGGAGTAGCCTTAAATTTTTCAGTCTCTCCCGTCTGCCCTTTATCGCCAACAGAATAGCGTGCATCTGGAAGACCATTGATTTTGATTCGGGGACTGCAATCCATCCTGGGCCAGTGTATCCTGTTTGTTTTCATTTAGCTTCGTGTGTTGGTCGCGCATGGCTTGAAATTTGCCTGTATTAACCTGCCTGTTATTGTCCTCAGTCCACTTGTACATTGCGTCGAACTCTTGCTGCAGGTGCGCAATAACTCCAGGGTTCTGTATTCCTCAGAGAGACTTTTGCGGCATATGCATAGCTAACAAGGATGGCTATCTGAGCAGCTGAGTTCATGTGTGAGAGAGCCATTACGGATAGTAGTGGCTCGAAGACAGTACTCTGAGAAATATATCTATAAAAATATATCTTTTGAAAATATATCAAGTTAATGGTGGTTTTCGTAACAAAATATCGTTACGAATGATTTTAGTAATGAAATATTTAATACATTCAGCGCTTTAAGAAGTTTTAGAGTATTGATTAGTTGACAACGAGAGCTAAGAATATATAGAAGTTACGAAGTAACTTGTTTGATATTCTGATATAAACATTATAAAATATTTTTTTGATATGAACAATCACGAAATTTTCTCTTTTCTTAAAATAGACACAATATGCTACTACAGAATAATTTTGTTGCTTACTCAGTGATAGTCTAAGACTAGATGTTTTACGACTTCACACTACATAAATGTGTATAAAACTAAATATTGTCTGCATTGAAATTATTAATTGCAGAAGTTTCTTGTATGTTTTGACCTCTTTCTCGGGCTTATTAGCGAAGCACATACACACACACGTACGCACATACATATACATAGGTTATATATATATATATATATATATATATATATATATATATATACTTATTACAATAACAAGATATACAGTAAATTGTTGTAATAAAAAAAAATGGTACCCCGAGTTTCAGATTACCATAATCAGACTAGGTATACAACAAAATTGTCTGAAACTCTGAAAAATAGATTTCAAAAGTGAATCTTAACGCTAAAATTAACTGAAACTCGGGGTACCATTTTATTACAACAATTTTCTTTATATCCCCTCATTATAACAATTCAACTATCCTCTATATTTGATATATTTAGGTGTCATTCTGTTTGTGTATACTTCAATACAGCAATGTATACACCCACACACACACACACACACACACACACACACACACACACACACACACACACACGCGCACACACACACACATATATATATATATGCACTAGCAGAAACACCCGGCGTTGCTCGGCGTTAAAAGGGCATAGTTTGTATATAATACATTACAGTTATGTTGAAGCAGGTGATATGGGAAGGTACAATATTGACAACAAAACATTTGTGGAGCAAATTATGGGCTAATTCGACTAAGCAACATGCTATGCGTCCGTATGGAACATTTCAGGCCCTAACCTGTGAGGGCTATGTGATCTTTGAACGCACAGAGAAGCTGTCAGTGGATATACTCTCTTTTGCAGCAGTCGGCGCTGTGTCTAACTCGACCCATCATCTGAAATATTGACAGCTCCTTCGGGTTTGTTGTCCTACATCACACATAAAGTAAATTTGGAGGAATTGTGGTTGTTCATTTGTGGGTAACAAGGAACCAATGAGGTGATAGACCTGCCCTTGAAGTTTGACGTCGTCGTATAATTATGTTTATCTATCTTCTTAGATGCACCGAACGATGTCATTTGCAGAGTTGGGATAAGAAATGCTGCATAGGATAAGAAATACGGATTATGTCAAGGGATTAATAACTTAAACTACATCTTTCAACATGCAGCCAAACTTCACGGATGCAGCATTCACGTATATTCATCAATAAGATCGAAAATTACACTAAACATAATGGAATATTGTGCCGATATATAGATGGGATACATAATATTTAGAGAGTTAATAAGAAACTCTTTAACATGGTTTCATATATTTCTAACATTCTCAGTACTTCATTTCCTGTGAATTAAATTACAAAGGAAATCACTTTTTTCACTTAGTGTTTTATAACAGTGAGATATCAACTTACATAGTGTTCTTCTTTAATAACATATTTCTGCTTATTTATTAGCTTATTAGCTTCTGGCAGAGAATAAGTAAAAATAGGGAGCCCCCTCACACACATTTATATATTTGTCTATACATATCTATCTATCTATCTATCTATCTATCTATCTATCTATCTATCTATCTATCTATCTATCTATCTATCTATCTATCTCTCTATATATATATAATGACGTTTTTTACACACTACGCGCATATAACTGTTGCCAACATTCTGTGAAAATTTCGTTGAATAGTAATGAATAGTGTTTAAACGAAACAAAAAACTGTTACGTCGTTAATAATTTGAATCGCAGTTATATATATATATATATATATATATATATATATATATATATATATATATATATATATATATATATATATATATGACTATTGCGCCTTGCTATGGTCACTAACCAGCGTAAAATTAATTGCAGAAGTTGAGGCAATCCAACGAAGCTACATGACGAAGATAGCCTCAATGCAGCATATAAGCTACTGCGAAAGACTCATGAGATTGATACTCTATTCCCTACAGTGTAGGTGGGACAGACATGAAATAATATATATCTAGAAGACCCTGGAGGGTCTTGACCCGAACTTTGGCATCGAGAGTTACTCTAATGCTAGAACAGGGCACTACTGCACGGTGCCAAAGACTCCAACTTTGCCATCAAGATATAGGACACTATATTGCAATAGCATGGGCTTTAAAAGATCACAGTCCTTCATTATCCTCCCAAAGGACCTCAGAGACGTACATTTGGTACTCTAAAGTGCCCCAGACGAATCAACTTCACAGTAGGAAGTGTAGACGAGGGCAGCGGCATGAAGCTCCCACATGCACCAAACCTCAATTTCTAAAAAAGAATTAGTGAAGTAAAATATGTAGCAAGACCAAATGGCGGTACTCCAGCAACGCCACAGTTCATGAGCTGAAACTCGATCAAATCAAATGAAATGAAATATATATACATATATAATGTATGCATGGTTGTATGTATGTATGTATGTATGTATGTATATGAAATCATCATGCACAGGCGGTCACTTGTAAAATAATAAGACCCATCTCAAAAGTGGCAGGTCGTAGTCATCGCATGTGTGGAACTACCGGTCAGGCGATGGCAATATTCGAATGCGAGTTTGCAGCCATCATATGTGTGGGTGCGTGTGTGTGTGTGTGTGTGTGTGTGTGTGTGTGTGTGTGTGTGTGTGTGTATAGATGTGCTTCTGGTTTACCTTGAAGAGATAAACTGTTAGTTTTCAGTAAGTGCATGTGTATGTCTATAAATATGTGTGTGTATATATATATATATATATATATATACGCATGAGATTCTGTGGTTTAGTGTATAGATTCATTCGCATAAATGCCAAATATGTGACAATTATATGACACATACTCCCTTTACAGCAAAAGTAATTTTCTAAACAGTTACAAGTCAGACACGCTAACCATAGACTGAAGACATCTCTATATCATCTCATTTAATTGTATTCCATTCCTTTGTATTTTCTCTCTTTCTTTATGTATGTTCTTATTTTCAGCCAGCCTGTATTTTGATTTTTCCTTTAGATCTACGTATCCCTAATGGTTGAGAATATAAAAGTTTTGAGCCTTTATAATGATATTTATCTCCAGTAATTACCACTTAGCAAATATAAAAGATCTTTGTTCAGTGAGTTCTATTGCAGACTGGTGGTCACCTCTAACTAAATGAATTTTTTACTATTTTCATGATAGTGAATTCGTATTAACGCTTTACGTACTCTGTTGTATTAATTTCTACGACATTAATTGACTGTTGCATGGATATGTATAAATATTTATGTTCACACATCCAAACACACACATGCACACACACTCACAAATACGCACAGACACACCATCTATTTTGTATAATTTTTCCATTATATATATACATATATATGATACACACACACAGACACACACACACACATGCACACAAGCACACACACAGACACAGACACACACACACACACACACACACATATATATATATATATAGATAGATAGATAGCTAAATAGGTATATACATATACACATACATATATATATATATATATATATTAGCAAACACACTAATATGATACGTAATA
>NC_068992.1:16334098-16334842 GCF_001194135.2 Octopus bimaculoides
GGGCGTTGTGAGTGTTTATTGAGCGAAAACACCTAAAGCTCCACGAGGCTCCGGCACGGGATGGTGGCGAACCCTGCTGTACTCTTTCACCACAACTTTCTCTCACTCTTACTTCCTGTTTCTGTTGTGCCTGTAATTCAAAGGGTCAGCCTTGTCACACTGTGTCACGCTGAATATCCCCGAGAACTACGTTAAGGGTACACGTGTCTGTGGAGTGCTCAGCCACTTGCACGTTAATTTCACGAGCAGGCTGTTCCGTTGATCGGATCAACTGGAACCCTCGACGTCGTAAGCGACGGAGTGCCAACAACAACAACCACAACAACAACATGCAGCTATATATGTTTGTGTGTGCAAAATTTTGCAAAAGATTTATATATGTAATATTCATGTATTTTCACACACACACAAACACACACACACAAACAAACACATACACAAACGCACATACTGTGTTGATGCCGTTCCCTGTAAATGTACAAAAGTAATTCTTTCCTAAATGAGTTGTACTTTATGTTCGAGACTCCGCTGAAGCCATAAGGTATTATTGACGCACTCAGCTATGGTTATACTGTAAACGAACGAGGATTAAATGAGAATAATTTATTCCCATTTTATAGCTGCTCCTTACACATAGACACGCACACACATTCACACACTCGGACACACACCTAAATAATAGATACATGCATACATACACACATACACACATATGTGTGTGTGTATATATATATATATATATAT
>NC_068992.1:16335357-16337657 GCF_001194135.2 Octopus bimaculoides
ATATATATATATATAATATAGGTTATGAGAGTTAATGGTGTCAGTAAGACCGAAAGGTGTCAGATTATGCTGAGTAAGTTCTATGGATAGAACATAGTTAAGCTCCAATTGCTATAGATCCGTAATGCATCTTACAGCCGTGCCGGTCACCTGTATGGTGAGGAATCCTACATTGGGGAGTGGTAACGACTAGGGCAGGGTAGCCGACTGCTTATTGTGATCATTCGTCTGTTGGTTTCCTCTAGCTTTGCTCTCTTTTATAAACCCAGTAAACATTCATATATTTCCGATTTCGCAGAAATTTAAACAACAGATATAAGAGACAAATTGAAAAAGATTCCCAACAATTCAACTTCTCTGGCTGACTTTAAGAACACCTAATAGGGGGTTCCATGTGCTCCATTTTTCAGGAGCAGAAACTTTTGAATGGGTTTTATAACAATAATGTTATTAAATATGTCATGATTAGAATTTTTTCTTAGGGTGTGTAAAGAGGAAAAGACCCCCTCCATTAAAATCTTAATCTCCAATTTTGATGAAATTTGAATCATGGGTACTCCAGTTTATTAGAGGAAATACAAAAGTCTAATTCTTCAATCCCATAGACACGGGCAACGCCGGGTATCTCTGCTAGTATATGTGTATGTGTGTATGTATTTACATACACACACACACACACACACACACACACACATACACACATACATACATACATACATACATACATACATATATACATACATATGCATACACATTCACACACACACACACACACATATATTTCCAAGACATTCATGACAAGGAAGATTATACTTTTTTGATTATCTGTTATTTAGTTCTGTTTATATATATTTCATAATCCGTCTGGAACTATATTTAGCTGTAATTGGCCTTCTTGTATATCAAGTGCGGAAAACACACTCCTCAAATATTTAACCAACTTACATTTAGTTGTATATACTTATATAGCCTCAGTCATTTTATGAATACATACATACATACATACATACATACATATATATATATATACTGTACTCCAGCAAGGCCATAGCTTTAGGGCTGAAACGTATAAAAGAATAAATGATTGTATATATATATATATATATATATATATATATATATATATATATATATATATGTATGTACATGTAATCTATATGTAAGTATATCTATTTTCTATCTGCCTCATCTCTCTCCAATTGTATGTATATATACGTGTGTGTGTGTGTGTGTGTGTGTATGTTTGTGTGCGTGTGTGTGTGTGTCTGTGTCTGTGTGCATGTGTGTGAGTGTGTGTGAGCACACAGGTGCGTATTTATGTGACTACTGCTTCGCAATTTTACATAGGAGATTGTTTACCATTTCCATGTAGAGAATCTACCCCGGGGAATATCAGATAGAAAATTTACGATAATTCGTCTTTGTTTAGAATATCCTGTGTCTTTTGCTATAATGAGCTCCGAGTGTATATGAACGTTTACTTTTGAAATAACTTCCGTTTTGTAGACCGCTAAGCGAGGGCATTGTGTTGTTTACAGAATTATACGCTTTTATCTCGTAATTATGTCCAGGATAAAAATACAATTTTTTTCTCATTTTAACATGAATTTCGTGATTGGTATCTACTTCCTTCCGTTTACGTTACACATTTTATATATATAAAATATATATATAATGTATGTAGGTATGTATGTATAAGTAAGCAAGTGGGCATATGTGTATGCGTGAGCGTTTGTGTCTGTCGGTATGTATATGTATGTATTTGTGTGCTAATGTGCGTTTCTGACATGATTCTGAAAAGGTCTGTGTAAAGCGTAACATGATTTCAAGAGGGAATTTTTTTTATAGAGTTACCTCTCTTGAACGTTACGATTTTGATACAGCATACGATAACAAGAGCGAGAAAGCATTTAGATTATTTTCCAACAGGAAGGTACAAATTATGCCTCGAAACAACTGCTTTTCTATGAATATCGCTCGCATGATATTGTAAAAAATATTAATATAAGCGTTTCCCCAATAACGTTCACATAATATTTTAAAATAGTCTTATCCTCTACACTAAGAAACTAATGCCTCTGCGTATTTAGTCCTCTAATTCATACTTTCTTGCCAAATGCTGGAAAACAATATATACAAACGTGCATACATACATCTCTATACATGTATAGTAATCCCTCGCTATATCATGTTTCACTTATCGCGGTTTATTATTTATGCTTACGTCGATTCCTCTCTGGTATTGTTTTGCATTTATAATAAAATAAATGCATACACATTATAAAAATAATATATATATA
>NC_068992.1:16337789-16341876 GCF_001194135.2 Octopus bimaculoides
ATATTAGTTTTATAATTGAGTTTTTACCTGTAAATTTGGATTTTTATCCCTAAAATTATTATCATTATATATATATATATACATATACAGTACAGTACTGTTTCAATCTCGCGGGATTTCACCTATCGCGGGGTTTTTGGGAACGTAACACCCGCGATAATCGACGAATTACTGTATAGACATACACTTGAACACTTATATAAATAAAGAAGTATACATGCAGTTTTTGCTGAATATGGATTATTTTTACTAAATTATTTAATTGTGACGTTCTTTCTCTTTCGTACTTTCTTCCAAATTTGTTCGATTCCTATCTGAAGCAGTATTAACGTCCGAAACTTTAAACCTTCAATATTAACTTCAAGTAATCTTTTGAAGCGTGAAGTTAATTCTGCCTTCGTCAAATTTTGTTCGACCAGTACTGTTCTTCCTGCTTTCAATTCTTTGTGACTTTACATGAAATACCATGCCATGATATGACCCCCTCAATTGCTTGTTGTATCGTAGGGAAACCTTCATCACATACGTGGCGTATTGAGAACTTTGGGAGCAATCTCTTTGCAGATCTGACCAAAGATTTCTTCCAGGAGTAGCGAAAGAGACGACGGAGAGAAATGTAAGACAGACAGAGTAACAAGTGAGACAGAAAGAAAGAGAGAGGGAGAGAGAGAGATTAAGTGAGAGAAAGAGAGTGAGAAATTTAGTAAGAGAGAGAAAGAGATTTAGTTACAGAGAAAGGGTGAGAGAGATTTACTGAGAGAGATAGATAGAGGAAAATTTGCCCTACACAATACTAGTAACTTCTCTAAAGGTCCTTAAAAATGAAAGACAAGTTTAACATTTGAGGGAATTGAACGCCGGACAAAAAGAGCCAGCATAATTACCGTAAAGTAATCTATGTGACATTTTAATGACTATGCCAAAAAATCGCATTTTAGTTACTATACATGTGTATGTGTGTATGTGCGCGTGCGCGGCGCCTTTATGCAGTCAGTATATTTAATTTTTATTTCTGTGTACATGAATGTGTACGTATATATTCATAAATATAGAGTTAATATTTAATCATGAATTATGTAAATCTGCAATCGTTCATGTAACACCAAAATATCAGCCTCTGCGAAGCAACTCTAAAATAGTCTCTCTTGTATTGCATATGGTCACACAACTAATTTACTTGTGTCTGTTCCTATCAAAGGATGTAATTTGTAAATGTTTTACGGTACAATTCTGCTTTAAACACGCCATGTAATCTCAAATGATTGTTTTTTTAATTTTTAGAAATTTTCAGAACATTTTTGTGAATTTGTGTTCCACACACGGGAAATCATGATTTTGCAAAAACCAAAACAAAACAAAAAAGATTTTTTGGTGTATCATTTAAGGGCTATTTAGCTGTTATTTTTAGTACAGCTCACGACCACTTGATACCCTCCACATTTCTTTGTCACTTTGATGTATTGATATATTTCAACATCTTTCTCTTCATAAATACATTTAATAGTCTATTGCTGGGATTTAATTAAAAATTTAGACTGTCTGTATTTTAAACTCTGATTTTTAAAAAAAGCAAAAGAATCAAAAGAAAAAAATTAACTTCAAAAACTTAATTACGTTTATTTTTATTAGCCGTGTAATTTCCCGTGTGTAGAACACAAATACACAAAAATCCTCTGAGAATTCCAAAAAATGAACAATTCTAGAGGGGTTATATGACGTGCTTAAAGCAGAATTCCGCCTATTTTACTACTACAATCTGTTTCACATCACTATATCTCACATGAACACCTCATGGATGAAAAGCAATGACGACCCCTGCGGTATTTGAACTCAGAATGGTGAAATCGAAAGAAATATTAGGAACGTTAATGTGTCTGGCAGTTCGCTACCCGAACAGAAATGATCCTATTGTATTATAATATAACGAGAATAGACTTCGTTTAAAACAAAATCTATATCGTGTTCAATTTAGATTTAACTGTAAAGATTTCTTTGGTTTTTACGTAAACGTGTATTCAAATTTTCTGATATGTTATTGATTTTGAAAATTTAGATCCTAGAATTATATCAGATCGACACCTGTTTTGTGTTAATATGACGTACAATATTACAATAATCCGGTTGTCTGAACCGTATCATAGTTAATATTCTGTTTCATGGGTTGAGTATTTAAACCACTGTGGATCTGTGCCCCAAACATAACTATGTGGAATGGAATTATTACATCCATATTTATAAGAATTATCACTTTATCTGACAAGACTGTATTTATGCTATCGTAATTATATAAGATGTATAGCTAATCTCAGATTATAATGTTCAATTATATGTTGTGGTCTGATGTCAAGTTTAACACTGTCCCTTGTTCTAAATGATGTCTCCGTGCAACCATCTGTTACTACACCACTTTCATCTTACATTAACATCTTTCAAGCCCTAGCACGTGCCATCTGCCATCTGTATCTTACCATACCGATCTCGAACAGATTACGGTCAACATTAATAAAGTCGACGCTGATTATGGATTATTGGATATGGTTTTGAATAAGGTGGTTCAAACCATATACATACTGTGAGATAAAGAAAAGGAGACCCATTCACACGTCTGGAGCGGAAGAGCTTTTACACATATTGGGTTGGTGCATAATTATTGCGGCTTTTTTTCAACAAATTTCATTCAATAAAAACAATAACAATATTTAGCAAAAACATCTTTAAATGACTGTCGGCCAAGCAAATGGGAAGCAGTAATTGAAGCAAATGGTGAATATGCTCTGGAAGAATCATTTACATATATTTTTGTTACATGCTGTTGTTTTTGTTGAATAAAAAATGCCGCAATAATTATGCACCAACCCAAGACAATCGCAAATTCATAGGCACGTACAAACACGCACACATACATACAAACACACGCACACACAAGCACACTTTCACAAATACACCCACATACATACACAGATTTCCTTGATTGCATTGAAAGTAAGGCGACACGAATGATTGATATAGAACCCACCACCGCCACTACTACATTTCATTCGCTGTCACAGACCTGAAGTCAAATTGTTGTGCCATTCCTGCCCCAGCATCGAATGTTCTTTACTCCTTGAAACTGGTCGATCGATCGGTAGAACGTCTGAGATCTTCCGACTCGAATGATCACTCTCCGTTTGTCTCGCCACTTATAGTTTGACTGAACTTCCCACAATAACCAGTACAAACTCTTCCTCAGATCCTTTGATATGTGAAATTTCCTCCCTGAGCGTAATTACCTGTAACAATCACCATGAAATTTCTCTGGAAAAAATGTAATTCCTCGATCTTTCTGGTCTTGGAACACCTACACTATCCATTGACCCAGTATCCTCCAGTCCATACCAATAATTTAAACAAATTGTTAGTAAATGCGTTAAAATAGTCTAAAACATGCTCATGACTTTTTCCTTTAGATAAAATATTTGTAAATGAATCGACAGTATATTAAGGTCTATTCTTTTGTATGAATAAGCGAATTCCATAAAATATAACACGATAATGTATTCATTGTATAAAAATATAAGCAGAATATTAATAACACCTTAAACATACATCAACAGCCAAGAAAACATTTCACAAAATACAATATAAAACGACCCACTTTTGACCCCTCCAAAAGCATTTTGAAATATTTAGTATCAAAGGTGAATCGAATCAATAAAATCTTAAATTTATTTTGTACATTGGTAATGAATACTATGATTGGATTTCTTTACATTTCAAATGATCCTAATATTTTTCTAATTAATTTTTCTAAATGCTTTCTTCTTTCTCTCTCCAACAAATATAATTCTTTCCATTAGGTTAAATTCCACATTCGTTTACGTATGCAATAATAATTCTACTGTCGACTAAAAGGAGAGAGAGAGAGAGAGGAAAAAAAGAGACATAGAGAAGGAGAAAGAGAAAGAGAGGGAGAGAAAGTAGTAATAGTTCAATGATTGTATTTCTAAATCAATAACCCTATCCAATCAGATCTGACATGATTTATCAACCAAAGAAACGCCAGCTTTCTTTTCCTTCCTCCCCTCCTCCTCCCCTCTTCATCCCC
>NC_068992.1:16341980-16346347 GCF_001194135.2 Octopus bimaculoides
CCCTCCCCTATTCCTCCTCCCCCTTCCCCCTCTTCCTCCTCCTCCTACTGCTGCTGCTGCAACTACTACTACTACTACTACTACTACTACTACTACTACTACTACTACTACTACTACTACTACTACTACTTCTGCTACTGCTGCTGCTTCTACTGCCACTTCTTTTTCTTCTGCTACTTCTACTGCTGTTGCTGAAGTTTTTTTTTTTTCCCGTCAGTAAACGTCTCTTGGCATCGCTTTGAATTATATTTTATATTCAATCAGCACAACAATAGGAAAACGTATTCCGTTATCTATTATTTCCAGCCGGAACCAGTCAAAAACAGAAAAAAAATAATAAACATAGGTGGCGATTGGACAGAATTATTAAAAGATGAGTAAAAGTCTTCGCGGTATCTCTTGAAATCCTTCCGACGTCATCTGGGCTCATTATCTTTTCGAGGTCGATAAAATAAAGTACCAATAAGTAGTGGGGTCGATGTGATAAACTTGCCACCTTCGCTAAAATTCAAGGATTTGTGCCCAAATTAAAAAGAATTATTTTACTATTGTTGCTGGGTTTCCGATGGCGAAATGGTTGAATAGTTACATCGTCGGAAAAAATGCTTAGGGGAATTATTCTGGCACTACGTTCTTAGTTCATATTCCATCGAAGTCTATTTTGCTTTTCATTCCTTTCGGGATCGATAAAGCAAAATATCAATTAAGTATTCAGCCAAAGCTATTAAAGCCGTTCTTGGGCTATTAAAGCCGTTCTTGGGCAATTAAAGCCCGAAAGGATGAAAGGCAAAGTCGACCTTGGCGAAATTTGAACTCAGAACCGCTAAGCATTTCGCCCGACGTGCTAACGATTCTCCCAGCTCGCCACCCTCTGTTCCTATAACAACAACAACAACAACTACGACAATAATAATAATATATATTACTGTTGCCCTTCAGTCAAAAATTTTAAGCAATAAGTATTACTGCTCTTAAATTGTAATTGACGCTGGTGTTTTAGCCATCGCCGTAATAGTTGATAGCTGATGGTTGACCCATTCCAGAATAAAATATCTTGCAATGAAAAACTCCTGCCATTTATGTTCTCAGTTCAAATCGGAATGGATGTCATTTCCCGCTCCAACATTCTAAATTTAACAGAATAATATGTAATTATGTACAGACTTCATTAAATTTGAAACACGAAATAGAATTTCTAATTTGAAAAGAAAAAAAAATATTATTTCGGGTTTAGTGCATAAATTTAGAGATCGTCGACGCATTATTTAATGAAGTTAATTTCAATTATCTCTTCAATATTATTCCATTGTTACGCTTGTTAAAATTGTTTCTTTCGAACATTTTATGATGTTGAAAATTTTGATTATGTCTTCTATTATGTTGTGTAGTTAAGGTTGGCTGTTAAGAGCATGAAGCTCGAACATACATTGTGGCAATGATAATAGTACTATAGTATTGTATGCGGCAGTGTGACGGAATGTGGATCGCTGAATTAATTAAGCCAAGAGTGTATCCTTACGTCGCCTTATATCTTTCTTTCAAATATTCTCAGGCTGGAATTTGCATATCATTATTCCAATATCGATGTTATAAATATCAGTAAAACAGAGAAAATTGACTTAAAAGACTCTCTTTCTCTCTCTCTCTCTCACTCACTCACATTTAATCTTTCTCTCTCTCACTCTCTCTTCTTTTGAGATTTAAACTGATGTCTATGTAAGAAATCAATCTTTGATTATAAATCTTTAAAACTACAGATATTTCTCTGTAGACAAACAAACAAAAAAAAAAACAATTCAATTATATATATATTTCACCGCATATATACGCGATATATGATTTATCTGGCAAATTTGAATCCATAATTCTTCTGATTACACTTGTATAATCTTTGGTGAATCTAAACTAGCTAATATCATCTTCATTTCTACACTTGATATAGAAATTATAGAAATCATATTGTATGTTTTCCTGCACGTATACCAAGTATGTTTTGTCTAGTAAATTTGGATCCCAATTCTTACCGTTTTATCACATAAGGTTTTATCACTTAAGCCGGTCATAGCACTTGCTTGTCTACACACACACACACACACACACACACACACACACACACACACACACACACACACACACACACACACTCACACACACATACACATAAATATATATGTATACATACATGGATACTTCATATTGTAATTGCAAGTGTCTCCATGTATACGTACATATCATAGTATAGCTAATGAATATAGATCTCAATTTTCAACTTTTCTTACGGTGTTTAATTTAAGCGAGCCAATATTAACTGTAAACATACAAACTATATTTTATATATTCCATGCATATATACACGCTCATAAATTTCTATTCTAAATCTTCCCTTTCGCATATGTATGAAGTAAAACGGTGAGCTGACAGAATTGTAAACACTCTGGACTAAATGTTTAGCGACGTTTCCTCCGTCTTTATGTATTAAGTTAAAATTCCGCCAAGATCGAGTTCGCTTCTCATTATTTCAGGGTCCATAAATTAAGTACCAATTTAGCACTGAGGTTGTCATAACTCTTTTCTATTATTTGGAACTTTCAGAAAATTTTAGTGTATTTTTGTTCTACACACGGGAAATCGTACGATTATGGAAAAAAACAAAAATTAATTTTTCGAAGTTCAATTTTTCGAATTTTCTTAAATATCAAAGTTTAAAACACAGGCAGTCCAAATTTTTGGCTTAAACCCCAGAAATAGACTGTTAAATGTGTTTATGGGGAGAAAGATGTTGAAAAATATCGTTACGAAGAGGGTATCAGGTGGTCGTGAGATGTGCTAAAGGCCTCGTGCCTAAAGTGGAGAGAATTCTGTATGTATGGGGTATTATATCCGAACCAGTCGATATCAAATATGAGCAATTTGATTTACATTTTTTAAAGTTATCTTTGCCAACTTTCCGTTGAATTCATTAGGGAATTTTCTGAAATATTCAAGCATTAACAATATGTTATGTAATTTAATATCCGAGCAATTGCAATTTAACGCTAGTGATGCTCATAATTCTCAAAGTGTACTCTGATCTCCATTAGGGAATCTCTAAGAAATATCAATATCGCTATTTCATGCCTTGGCGCTTCTCTAACAACTATATCTGACCCGTGGTTACCTATAATCATTATAGCTTCAGGCATTATTTTAATCGTAATAAATGCTGATATCTTTAGTTGGTTATATTATGGGGCTAAGTTCCCATATCATTGCTTTTTCAGCATTTCTTTAAAATTCCCGTTGGAATACTGCTTAACCATGAAGTGGATTTCAAGTTAATGTTCAATATTTACTGCCCAAGTATGGTTAACCCCACTCTCTCTCTCTTAATTCATTTTTCTACAAAAGGGAACACGTAGGAAACTTGTGGAATAGTGGTTGCAGGATTTAGGGAATAATGAAATCCGTTCAATTCGTGGATCCAATGCACGTAATATCATTGAATGATGCAATACATTTCATGCTGCTCCAATACTAGCTGTAACAAGTACCTCCTAGCTATCGCATCCAGGATATTCCGCTGTGAAGGAATAGAGAGGATGTCTCTGTGTGCCCTCGACTACATTGATGCCTAAAAGCATGGTGTGCCCTCGACTACGTTGATGCCTAAAAGCATGGTACATGTGGCAATTTCATACATGTTGCTAGTGATGGCTGACTTGTACAGAAATAAAAGTATAAAGCTTTCTTTACATTGACGTTCTTACAGAGTATTCCTCGGATCTTCTTTCTGCTTTACATATTATGAATACTTTAGTTTTTATAACTTATGAACCTCGGTATATATGCAAAGAATTCTTTCTTCAGGCTATTTGGTTAAGATGTTCCCTTCGAAAGCACGCAGTTTCGGATTCAGTCCAATGAAACGGCACCGGAGGATAGTGTCTTCAAGTATACCACAGCACCATCGAAGAACTTGTGAAATAATTTGGTACACTGGCAGTAGAAAACTGTGCGGAAGATTATTGTATATATGCATGTGCTCATCAAATTCTGCGTAAAACTAGAGAGGCGGCATTTTTTGCTATCATAATGCTCATCGTCAAAATACATTTTTCAAAATACGGAATGCAAAGAGATTTCTTCCTCAAACTCACATTTCTTTACACTGAAAGCTGTTTGTTTACTGTTCAGTTATTCGCAGTCAATATAATAGCTATCTTGCCAAATTTTTCTTTTAGCCGATCTTCTAAGATAGCAGAACGTAAACAAACCATCACGGAATGACGAACGGTTTTCTGTAAACAAACACTAAGATGAACACAACACAAATACACAATCACACAGTTACACTTACACACACACACACACACACACACACACACACA
>NC_068992.1:16346408-16352786 GCF_001194135.2 Octopus bimaculoides
ATATATATATATATATATATATAGCGACGTGCATTATGGTAGCAAAAATGCTGCCTCTCCAATTTTACGCAGAATTAGTAATAAGAAGAGGTGGTCCTATGCTGTTATAAAGGCTTCGTGATACTTTGGTAGCCCGTGTTTTAACAAAATGGCAATTTATTTTAGTTAAGGCGACTAACTGGTGTTACTGTTTTCATTGCGGTTGCTTGCATTCTTCGTTGAAATCACACTATGTTCCAATTTAGTTTGAATCCTTTGTGACCAATTAACAAAGTGCCAGTTTGGTAATGTGTCAGTTTCCCATTTTCTGTTTCTCTGGTATTCTTGTTTGCTTTTGTATAGAACGAATTGGTTCTGCTATATTTGAAATGCACGAATCAAGCCAGTACACTTACAAAATCATCGGGACTAGAGGTCCTATGTAGAAACGGATTCGTCAAATAGGACAAATTTTATTATATGTTAACTATACGTTAACTATACAAATTTTATTATATGTTAACTATATAGACACATTTTTATAACTTTGTAGTTTATGTACTACATACACAAATGAGCACAAACACATACAAACACACATTGACATGCACCCACACATGAATACGTATGGAGACGCACACGCACACATATATTTGGTGCAAGAACCGGAGAAATCTAACCCGATACTTGTTTTAATTATTTTTAATTGACAGAAATTTCATTGGTACAAAAGGTCGAAGGTTCATGCAATGTGATCATCAAATATAATGTGCTTATAAAATACTGTATATGAGTGGGTGTGAGTCAGTGTGTTGTGTGATATACGCTTAATAAGTATTGCATTTTCAAGCCTGCAGAATGTTTACCGCACAGCGTCAAATGAACTGCGGACCATGATGCAATCCAGCGAAGCTGCACACAGAAGATCGCCTCATTGCAACTGCTGAACTACAAAGTCCACCGAGGTCGACTTTGCCTTTAATACTTTCGGGATCGAAACATTAAGTACTAGTTGAGTACTACGGTTGATGTAATCGACGTAATCCTTCCCCCCAAATTTCAGGCCTTGTGCTTACGAAGAAAGAATATACCATAACTTCTATATATATATATGTTGTTGTACTTGGGGATGGTCATATTGCCAGTTTAGCCAATAAAAACACACGCACTGTATATTTGGTGTTAATTTGCTTCAGCTTTATATTACATTAATCTTAATCTTATTTCGGCCAGAGTTCTTTCGTCACACTTCTGTCACCTCATCAGTGGTCCTTTGTTTCCTTCTTTCTTATGTGTGTCTCACCTTGCTAACTATCAGCCATTTTGTCTATATATATATTTATATATATATATATATATTTATGTGTATGTATGTACATATATATATATATGTATACATATATATATGTGTATATATATATATATATATATATATGTATACATATATATGTGTATATATATACACACACTTTATTTTTATTAAAGCTGCAAAAAACATCACAAAAATACAATAATGAACTGCTACTCGGAGTTTCCCGTTCCCGTTCGTCGGACAGTTTAGATTGAATTCATACATACATACATACATACATACATGCATGTACGTATGTATACATGTATACACATACACTTGGATCTATTACAACTTATTGAAAACTTATTGTCTCTGTTTTAATGCTGGTGTAAAAACACGAAAAGATAATTATTGTTTTTTCTTCGATTATTTTCCCTCCACTTAAAATTTTCCAGCATAAATATCTAGTCTCATTCACAATTACAATCATATATTTCTCTGCAGAAGCAGCTTTACACAGCTGTGCAAAACTGGCGAAAATCCAAACTTATTTCTCATATTAGACTCATCTCCAAGGAAATATTCGGAAGAATGAATCAGAATCAGTAGATCAATATCTTTAATTTTTTCTTGTCTCGATTTATTTTCTTTTTTTCTTTCTTTTCTTCCCGCCCGTATTCTATTTCAGTATTTCATAAAAGAATTCAAATTGCTTAAATTTGGATATTAATGCATTCGTGTGCTTTGGGCCAGTTCACGAAAATTCATTTCAAAACGATTCATTGCTTCCATCGTTTTCCAATTTAGCAAGGTATTGTTTTTCTATTATTTTTCCTTCAGTTTTTTTTTTGTATAATTCTAGCTGCGTGGTAAGTTGAAACCGATGTGGAAGAATTTCCGAACAAAGCATCCTATAATCCAGAATGAACGAACAGCACTTAGATGATGTCAATACGGATGAATCGGTAACCAATGCTCGATGGAATGTACTAAGGACAGGCATTATATTAGACAGTTCCAGTATGAAAACAAAAAAATACAATCTAAAAATACCCGGAATTCTTCAATGTTATATCATTTGTTTTTTCGGTTGTAATATTGATATTCTTTAAAACAATATATATAAGATTTCATAAAAAATAATCGTACAGTAAAGAAATGTAGTATGTGAATTTCTTGCTTTTTTTCATATCTTTCGTATTCTATGTTACAAGTTATATTTTGCGCTATGCATTCACCGGGAAGGTCGGAAAAAATACTCTCACGTGACCACACATAGACATATACACATGCACACATACACAAGCACAGACATACATGCATATACGCAGAAATACCTATCGTTGGAGAATTTTGAGTCACTCGATGATAAAAAAAAGAATGCAACAAAATACTAAATCCAATGCAATGTTCTGAGCCCTTAGAACGATAAAAAACCGAAAAAAATGAAAATATAAAGAGAAAAATAAATAAATTTATAATTTAGGAAGAATTTCAGCAGTCTTCAAGGGTAGATGGAACTAAATCGATCGGTCCTAGTTCATGACTGATACATTTATTTTTCTTTAACCCAAGAAATGAATGACAAGGTTTACCTTGACGGTAATTGAGCTCAGAATGTAAGGCAATGTAATAAAATGTAGTTAAAAATTTTAATCCTTTCCAATTTAAGCTCAAATCCATATATCTTGAGTGAATGGAATTAGTCAATTTTATAGCCTGCAGTCCTTCAATGGTACTAAATTTCTTCACCTCAAGAATGGATGAAAGATAAAGCTAATGCCGGAAGGATAGGATCTTAGCAAGTAAAGAGCCGGAAGCAAAACCAGAATGCATTAAGTCGATGATCTAACGATTCTATACATTCATCGCCCTGGAATTTCCAGTTTGGGAGAGAGGCCAACAGTTTTGAGAGAAAAGCGTTAGTCGATTAAACGCTCTCAGTGCTTTACTGCCACTTGGTTTTACAGATAAATATTTGAATCAGACTAAAAATAAAATAAACACACATACAATAATTACATGGAAACATATAACTTCAAATAGTATCGAATTATTTCTAGAAAAGAAGTAGTTTTGAAAATATGCAGACGATAGACGGCAGATAATAAGATTAAATATTTATGCTCACTTAAACGTGGATGTTCTGTTAGAACAAACTATACTGCGGTAGTTATCAGGAGAAAAACTCTGATATTGTCTTTTGGTGCAAAATGCACTCTAGTTTGTATCGGTAACGGGGAGACACACCCCTGTCGTCTTCAGCACCGACACCACCAGATCACGTAATTTCGACCTTCTTTGGTGGTGCCAATGGTGAACGCTCGACCACTAGAGAGAGCAGCAACTAACCCCCCTCCCCGCCAGCGATATATAGAATAAAAGCGCCATATCGAGATTACCGAGTGAGCTTGTTAAAAATATTTATTAGCAATGAAAGCAATATTAATGCGGAAAGGAAATACTTATTCCTACTTCAAGGCGGCGAGCTGGCGGAATCGTTAGCACGACGAGCAAAATACTTAACGCATGTCGTCTGCCTTTACGTTTTGCGTTCAGACTCCGCCGAGGACGACTTTGCATTTCATCCTTTCGGGGTTAATAAAATAAATACCAGTTAAACACCTGGGTCGATATAATCGACTTACACCGCTCCCAAATTTCCTGGCCTTGTGCCAAAATTCGTAATCATTGTTTATGTTCATTTAAATGTGGATGTTCTCTTAGAACAAACTATACTATGATAGAAAGATGAAAATGCTTACAGCAACGCGCAAGTACTAAAACGTTAGTAGAATACGTCACAATGTACGGAAATATCTGAATATTAAAACGTGTCTCGTTGCACCAAACGAAATATCGTTCGTGTAGAATAGTTTACAACGTAGGTTCATATCTTGGTATTTATTTGAATCATAAATATTTCTGAACTATTACCAACTTTAAATCACATTGTAAAATAATAGATTTGTGCATTACAATACTACAAAGTAGAGAATTATATTCCAACGATATCAGTACAACACCTAATATTTACTCTAACTGGGGTCACTTTTCTTACTGATAAGTATGTATGTATATCTGTATGTATGTATGTATGTATGTATTGTATTTATTGTACACGCCCTCTTGTTTGCGGTTTTTATTCGTTTATTTGAATTGACTATATATACATATGTGTGTGTACGTGTGTATGTGTGTGTGTGTGTGAGACCATAAGTCAGGGGAAAATGCACTCGTACATCAGTCAATGGAGTGGGTATATTAATGGAAGTGTATAGTATTATATATACATTACAAGCAATCTTCCCAATTTGTTTCGCGCTAGAAATTCACCAGAGTGTTGGGTAACAGTCCGATTATGTAATCCTGCGCTCATCAGAGGTACCTCTGTACACATCGATTAATATGTATGTGTGTGTTTTTCTGTTTATTTGTTTGTGTGTGTGTGTGTGTGTGTTGGTTATGTGTCTTGTAGTCATATTTCTCATTACCACAATTCCTGACAGCTGACGTCTGTTTATTTAAGACCCTGCAACTTGTTAGTTCGGGAAGACAGAACGATACCAGGTTTTAGAAATGCCCCAGACTTTGTTCAACCAAAACGCTTTAAGGTGCTACCCCAACGTGGCCGCAGTCCGCGCGCCAATCAGAGACAGTTCTCACACACTTGGTTAACAATTCAAATAAATAACTAAGTACAAATAAGTTCAATGTAAAATGTCCATATAACTGAAAATCCAAATGATCCATTTAATAAAATTATTTCATGTGGAGTATGTAAACCAATAAAGTCAGGAGGTGAATATGTATTTATTTAACCACGCGAATTCTATAAGATTAGGGTCGTTTGCAAACTTCTTCATGTAATATTGATTACACTGTGGGAAACCGTGTGGCGATCCATACTGAAATTAATATTAAGAGTGAAGAGGGCTGAAAATGGCTTCAATCCAATGGAAGTCACATCATTAAATAGATATATGTCCGCCCTCACATACTTCGTGCATTAATGGCTTTACATATAAATATGTACGTATATGTGCACATGGACACACATCTAGTAACATACATTTATGGAATGTATCTGGCTGGTTTGATATGAAATACAGAAATAGAGAAATAAAGCACTATCTTTTCTACCGAAAGAACGGTGCCTGTTTTTGGTTAGATAAGAATGTATTAAATTGAGATACTGAGTAAATTTGATTCTTAAAGCCTCGTTGGATGTTATATAGAAAAGTGATAAGGACGAATTGAGATTCTTGTTTTGTTATTTTATGAATTCCTCAAGAAATCGAAATTTCATTTATATGTTAATGTGGCATTATAATCAAGATAAACTAGAAATTATTTATAATGGGCAATCCAATTATATCATTGTGTTTATCAGCCAACCCACTTGAATAGTGCCAAAACACACACATACTCAACCACACATACTCAACCACACATACACACACAAACACACACATGCAACCACTTACACACACAAACACACACACGAACACGCAAATACATACATACGTACATGCATATATAGGGGAAGGCGGAGGTGTCCAATTGGAGAATCGACAAAATGATGTGTAGATTGATTTGCGTTAATCACTGCAGCTATCTGTATAGTGAACCAAAAACCAGCCCGCGGTCATATCCACTTTTAATCTCACGGACGAAGATATAAATCGGCAATTCTGAACCGAGGTCAACTCCAAACTCGTTCGTTCGATTCCTTACTTGACCTGGAATTGTCTGTGATGGGATTTGGAGACGACGGTCTATGTTAGGTTTAAAAGTGCTCGTGACACGTTGTGAGCAACGAGATCACCCTATCTACCCAATCAAGGACTCAGGAACAAAACCCACAAGATTTACAAACAAATGTATAGATGTACTTACGAGCATATACATGTATGTTTTTGTGTAACTTTTTATTTAATATCCTTACTCTGTCTATCTGACTGTTGCAAATAATGTATATGTGCATGTGCGTGAGTATATGTATGCATATATACATATATATATATATATATATGTTTATATATGTGTGTATATTAAGAATAATATATACATGTATGTATATATATATATATATATATATATAT
>NC_068992.1:16352804-16353847 GCF_001194135.2 Octopus bimaculoides
TCGATACGCGGAGTAGTTTAAACAGGGACAACTGACGAAGGGGTATACTCTTTATCTTGCATGTCTCGTTTCTTGTTTGTTTTTTTTTCGTTGTTGGAAAACATTTCGTTTTCGTGTTTATGTATTCGTTTCTCATTGTGTCTAACGTTATTGTTTTGATGTGCTGTACCCATATATGCATGTATGTATACATATAGATGTAGGTATGTACATATATGTATGGAGATATGCATATATTTATATATTATTTATGCATATATATATATATATGTATGTATATTAGAGGAAAAGGACAACAAAAACCAAGGCAGGACGAGTATCTCAAGTTATTTATAATAATTTAATCAGGCTAAGGTGAATTTGAAGTCTTAAAGCTGTTTCTGGGATAGCCTAGAATGTCAGCACACTGGGTATTCTGTCATCAGAGACAAAGTATGTACGAAAGATGTGGACATGGAAATTAACAGTTTATGAGGAATGTATTCTTCAATCTACTTTCACTCTTTATTCTTCTATGCTCACCTTGTCTCTGAAGACGAAATACTCAGTGTACGAGCATGCTAGTCTGTCACTGGGGTCTTCTCAGAAACAGCTGTAAGGCTTCAAATTCATCTTACCCCAATTAAATTAATATGAATATCTTGAGATACTCGTCCTGATTAGGTTTTTGTTATACATTTTCTTTAAATGTATATATTTAACGAGAAGCCTAATACGGATCCCTAGCTGCAGCCTTATCTGTGAAAACTGAACGTAACGTATGGCCAATTACAGCACATACCCAGGGTACCTATTCGATCAGATAAGATCACCAGTGAGCTAAATCCCTCATATTCTCTGTCTCTCTCTTCTCTTCTGTTTTTCTTAAGTTCTTCCTCTGAGGAAGGAGCGGGTTTGTAACAAAGATATAAAGTTCCATTGTTGGACTATCACTAGTTACGCGAGTTCTGCTAGTTAAGTTTCTGCATGAACTACTGTTGAAGTGATTGCTCAGATTATACTTACCCCTCCATTTATATATATATATATATATATATATATAT
>NC_068992.1:16354227-16357774 GCF_001194135.2 Octopus bimaculoides
TATATATATATATATACATACATACATACATACATACATACATATAATAATGGACTCTCCCGTCGTTAGAAAATGTATGAGAGTTCGACAATTTCTTCACACACAGATGATTTGTTTATAGTGATTAAATGTTTGGGTAGACATAACCTCACACCCTCTATCAGATCGACATTACCTGTAGAGGTACAACGGGTGCCACATGTCAGATGTCGAAATGATCACAGAGCAAGTGCTTTGCTCAAGAACACAATGCAACGCGCGATCTGGGAATCGAACCCACCGCATCGCAATCGTGAGTGCAACACCTAAACCACCAAGCCATGTGCCTTCACATACATACATAGCATATGGTATAATTATAAACATGGCACATTTTAACCATTTCTCTGTAGACCGAAAAAATGATGAGCAACCTTAATCGATTTTCATACCTTATTGGGTTCTTAATAGAGGCGTCTACATCATTGTGACAGTCTTCCGAGAAACAAGCACCCAAACTGCTTATGTACTCAACAAATGCAGCAGTTACACTATGGAGTTCCTAATTTGCATATCGAAAGTGTATAACATTCTATAAATACTACCGATGTGTGTGTGTTTGTATCATATGTATACATTTATGTATGCATGTACGTATCTACACATAAGCATACGTATTTATATTAAACAGAGTAGGGATATTAAATACATAGATACATAAATAAATACATTTATCAATATATGCTTGTATGAATATTTATATATGTTTATGCTGTGAAATTATTGGAAGCATCTGTATAACGTTCATTTTTTTTTTTAACATCTGATTTTTTTAATCTGGACTTTTAGATATTGTGATATGAATATTTTGAAGTATGTGGCGTGTTTTAATCACAGTATCAGACTTTCTGGCTTTGCTAGTGTCGACTATCTTTAATATTACTGAGTTCATCAACACTATTACCAAGATATATAGTTTGTTTGTTGGTTTGATCTTTTAGTGAGGATTATGTTCGAATGAAGTTATTATATTTTTTAATGATTCTTCTGTCTTCATTATAAATTTCGCTTTATTTTATTGTATTTTCATACAGTGAATGCACATTCACAGATTTAAGCGGACATTCATATCTGCATTGGAAAAATATAGAAAAATAAAACGCTAGCTGAGCTGAATATTTTGAAACTAAAGAAAGGCTTTAAACGAATCTGATGGATATAATTGAAGTCATTCACGTACAAAGAGAACTCTTGTTCTTCTTTGTTAACAAATAATTAGAAATTGTGGGATTTTCACAATGATAGGAACCCCGTTTCTCACATGAACATAGAAATTTTTTCTACATAAACATTCAAATAGACACAGATACAACAATTATAATCAATCTTTCACGACATTCTTTGTCAAAATAAAGAATACCGATGTTAGTGAATTTCTGAAATCGTTCAAAGTATGCTTCTCTAAAATGTTAGAAATCGAAATTCATCCGTTTTAAAACAGAGCACAGTGAATAAACAATTTGAAAAAGTTATTCCTAAATATAGAAAAACACGAGAAAGTCATTTGGGAAATAAGTTTCATCTGGATTTCCACGGGGCAGAGGTGGTGTCCAACAGTAGGAGCAAAAATACGGTAGCAGTCACAGCAGCAACGAAAAGACACATGGAAATTTGTTGGAGAACGAATGGCCCCTTCAAGGCTAGACTAAGTAACCACTTGACTTCAGTTAGGATCTTTTGAGAGGCGAAACGTTACAAACTACATTTGGCGATTAGTAGACGATGGAACGTCATCCAAATTACTTGGACGCAGCTGAATAGACTGGGTTATATCTCCATGGAAGCAAATATTGTGAACTTTGCTGGTCTGAGAGGACAACGCTCTTAAAACTTCGCACGATCCGGATACCATCTTAGATTTAAGAAATGAAATTTTTAACCAATACCTACATGGCAGGACAGTCATATTCAAAATGTCGTCTTTCCGTTTCCGCATTATTAAACGAAAATGTAAAGACAAACTAATCAATTTTGGATCCAGCTCGTCCAAAGTGAAACAATTCTTTCGTCTACGGATTTTTTAATTTCGTTTCATGCAATACAACAGTAGCCATTAAACCAATAAATTTCAAATCGGTTATATACTCTAAACAAGAATATACAACTTGACAAATGTGTATATATATATGTATATATATATATATATATATATATATATATATATATATATATATATATATATATAAATATATATATATACGCACACACACACACACTCACGCATATCTAATATAATATAGCAATCAAGCAAATAAACGCAAGCAGGCGCAATGAGTATATTTGCATGGAATAAAATTTTAAAGAAAAACCGAATGATATCATCTCCTTGTTTGTTTGCAGCCGTAAATATGTGAGTTTTACCCCATTACTTGAGCTTGTGTATATTCCATGTAAATGTATACCTGTTTGCATTTTATCTGATTTTTGACTTCCATACCTGCTCAACGTTGATCGTTTTTCCAACCGATTTCCACCACAGGAGGCACCTATCCAAGATGAACCAGTTGCCTAATTTTACTGATTATCTCAAACAAACTTCTTTTAGCATCGACCAACACAGTGTATATATATAATGGATGGATAGACAGACAGACAGACAGATAGATAGATAGATAGATAGATAGATAGATAGATAGATAGATAGATACGTACGTATGCATATATAAGAAATTAGGATGACAAATAAACGATTATGTTATAATATTCATTACCTTACGGCTATTTCTGCTATTGGATGCAATGCATTCATATTTGAGTACTTGAACATCACTCTAGAGCTTCGACGGAGCTCCAAACATGGAATTTCATATATATTACCGTTCTCTACTCGACCGAGTAAAAGGTTCGTTCGGAAACATATGAATAATGAGATCTAACTCCAGGATCCTTGTGTCACAATGCAAATGTGAAATGTCTATGTGTCTGTCTGTCTGCTTGGCTGTCTTTGTCTCTCTCTTTCTCTCTTTAAATATATATATGTATATGCGTGTGTGTGTATGAGTGTGTACGTGTGTGTGTGTGTGTGTGTGTGTGTGTGTGTGTGTGTGTGTGTGTGTGATTGTGTGTGTATTATCAACAGGCCGTTGGTCTTTATATTTATGACCTTAATCTACAATCTTTTCTAGATTGACGGCTCAGAGACATACCCACCTTGAATTCAAACTTTTGATATTCCGATTAGAATTTCATTTGTTGATAATCTGTTGATTAATCTATATAAAATTCCTCTCTTGATTCCCAGGCAGCCTGATGAGTTGGAAGTTGTGGAATGAATTTTACAATCTGTGTTATACTTGAAATACCAGATGAACCATTCTTCTTTTTTTTTCATGTGTAGCTTGTATTGATCATTAAATCAATTAGCTCACAAATTTACAGGAAAAGACTATGCAATGTATTACTTAAGCCAATGGCTAAGTTAATATAATGAATTTGTGATCAGAGTCTGAAAATAATAACATATAAAGATAGCTTAAACTATTATTTTGTATATATGTGTATGTATGTA
>NC_068992.1:16358355-16362464 GCF_001194135.2 Octopus bimaculoides
ATATATATATATATATATATATAAATATATGTGAGTGTGTGTGTATAAATAAATGCACGCACGTATGAAGGGGTGCTGAAAACCTTCTGACTTTAAGGATGTCGCGAAAGGCCTAGATGTAGCCCGACCGTCCGAGTTCTTTTATAGGGCTTAGAAAAACTGAGGGACAGCTAAAATAAGCGTGCAAAACTGATACGGGAATATGTTGAATAAAATCATAATTAACTGATTCTCCTGTATATTCTTTTACCAATAACCAGGAACTTTTCAGCACCCCATCGAATACATACATGCATGCATACATATATACATACGCACACATACACACGCACACACATATATATACACATACACAGACATACAGGAACATACACACAACCGCACACACATTTACACACACATACGCGCTCGCGCAGACACACATGCGTATGTGTATGTAATGCATATATTTAAACGTGTGTATCAAAACATATAAACTACAAATTGCATAGATATGTTATATTTGTTATGCACAAAGATTTGTTTATGGTGTATTGTTGTCGGCGTTGATTTGTAGGAGTTTTCTCTTTCTCACACTAATGGCCGCTGTTCTTTCTATTTTGTTTTCTTTTTTTACTCGTCAAGTGTTATACTTGCAAAATATAGAAAGAAAACCTTTACACATACTGCATTTGCGTTTTATTCTATTGCAGTTATTTTTTTTCTTTAGCACGAAAAATGATCACACTTAATAATATTGTTTGAAATAGCTAACAAGTAGCAAGCAGATTGTCTAATAAGTGATTCTTATATGGTTTCACAATATTTCATAGCTGTATGACATGAGAAGCCCCGAGAGTATAAATCGCTAACCCATTCTTTCTCACTCACACTTTCTATTTCTCTCTTTGTCTTTCTAACTCACTCGTTCTGCCACTTTCTCTCATACACACATATTCGCACACCCACATGCACCCGTATACTCACTTAAAAACAAATATACATTATTGAAAGAAAAACAAAGACGAAAAAAAGAATTGTTGAATGTATAAATTGAAGAAATGACATGAATAGAATCGGAAAAAGGAAAGGAAGGAATAAAGGTAGGCGTTCAAGAAATCCTAGAATTCAATAACAGAAGCACTAAGGATAATATACATTAATGCAAACGCCGTTAACCAGATGAGCAAGGTAGGAATAGAATAGAATGGTTTATATAATTGGTAATTTTGCTATTAACCTGACGACGAATCTCTTGCAGCGATTTGCTTCTGGCTCAAAAGGAGGAGCTAATGACTGACACTATTCTAATTATACCGGCCACTAAGGGAGCTTTTATGATTGTTGTCCACATACTCGAAATTGCTGTCACAGCTATACAGTCAAAAGTAAATAAAAACGTTACGTTGGAGAACACAGTCATACATGAGACTAAGAACTGAGATGGGGTAAGTTGGAAAGGTTTCGAATGTATTTGCTTTGAAAGCCAGGTATTATCCTATTAAAACAGTAAATGCACTTTTGTCCTTTTCTTCTCTTTTTTTCTTTTTGCTAAGGTGGTGTCTATCATGCTCTGCAAACTAGAAACTGTAGCGTTAAATCACAATGCCTACCATCCTCAATACAAGGAAATGACAGTTTGAAAACTGTAATCCTTCTTGCCCTTGGAAAGAGATGTCGCACACTGGAATTGCATTTGCTTTTCATAGACCAGCTTGATAAGCATGTAAATCATTATGAAAAAAAGTTTTAGACTACAAAAATAAAAGAAGCTCGTGGTAGATATTGTAAAGAAAGATAGGATGGTTATCACGAAATTCACATTGTTCCTCGGTCTGCTCAGTCAGCGCTTAGCAGCAGGCAGGACACGCGCTTGTATGTATGTCTGTAGTAAATGAGATAGAAAATAATTAAGTTGATAAAATTATCTCTGCTTTCCAAGAGCGTCGACGAAAGCAATTGATACGAACACCAATGAAGAGAGATCATCGCAATAATCCAGTATTCACCAGTATTAATGCCATTAAATAAAAGCCCTGATTATCTAGAGACAGGAAAACTGCTGTGGATACGTGTTTCTGCCACAGTACACTACAGAATCGCAGCAAATTTTGAACTTTATATATAGCAAACGGGTCACATGTAGATTATTTCACCTTCTTATTTGGAGTCGGAACCAATTGCCATGGAGCGAGTGGTCAAATGTGCCTAGAAGCGGAGATTATTTCAATAAATCAAGAATTCATCTTCTTTGTTATACACGTATACGTGCATACACAAATGCACAGAACTATCTTTAGCAGTAATACAGAGTTTTACAATAAATAGCGAGTAAGCAAATTTTAACGTCTTTCCTCTAATACGGAAAAGTGAGTAGAGAATTTCCTGTTTTAAGTTAGTAAAAGGAGAGAAATACAAGACATTCTATCAGCGTTATTTAGCGCGTATTATGATGTCGGATATTCATATTATTCTTTTTTTTTTGTCCAAGTATCAATCGATACTTTCACTGTTTGCAATTTACGCAAGCTCAGGAAGAAATTAAATGGTCTCTAATTTGCATAATCGTCCAACCGGAAAGAACTGAACATATTGATTAACAAAAACATTACACATAATAAAGAAATATCTAAATATATAGACTAAACTTCTCATTTGGCAGTTTTAATAAACACACACGTAGTTTAACCACAGTAGTTATTTTTCAAATTGAAATTATGGAATATTTATTTAGTCAAAACACATGACGATACAATTCTTTTTGCATGTAATACTTTATTAATTCGTGTGTCAACCACGCTTACAATGATACACTGGTTGGAGCAAAGAAATTTAAATCAATTACGTTACGTGTATATAGGTTTTAAATTTTGGAACAAGGATAGAAATTTCAGGGTAAAAGCGTAAATCGATTACATTAACACCAGCGTTTGACTAGTATTGATTTTATCGAATCCGAAAGAATAATAGGCAAAACCGATCTCGACTGGATTTGAACTAAGAACGTAAGGATGATATATATATATATATATATATATATATATATATATATATATATATATACCACACACATAAATACACACATATAGCATTGCCATTATGTTAAACTGTCGTATATTCAAATGTGGCCAAATGCGTTGTTTTCAATACTCATCTTTCAAAACACATCTTTCTTTCGTTTTCTCCTCTTTGAGTTATATTTAGTATACAAGATGTTTTGTTTCCGCTTTTCTTTCAAACATTCAATTTTGGAGAGAATTTTTGGATTAAATGTCGTTCCATTGCTTTTCGGTATTGTGGATCGCCCCGTGCACATTTGTGAAAGGGAATAATTCTGAATTTTCCGTCGCTTATTCCAGATGCTTATTTAATGGAATCTTGCGCAATTCCCCTTGTCGGATATGTTGCCTGTGGAATCTTGAACGTTGGCAGAAGGAACTATTTGTTTCGCCATTGTAATTTTCTTTGCAGATTGGGCAGATAATACAGCATATAAGGTTTCACGTTTTTTAGTTCGTATCTACATTTACTTTGAAAAGGGATTTGCTCTTGAATTTTAAGTTGGAACCATTTTCTAAGTATTTAAAGTTGTTATTTTTGTTGCATGTTCCACATCTATCTCCACATTCTTTTACTAGAATTCTGATTCATTCTCCGATTTGAATTCTGCCCTTGTCAAGTATTTTTTTTAGAATTTTTGGCAAGCAACTACTATTCCTTTAGGTGTTTTCATTTTGAGTTTTTCTAGAAGTATAGGTAAGTTCGAAATTATGGCGAGAAAGATGTTGGTTATTCCAGCACTGGTTATTCCACCACACTTTTTTTTCGTCAAGAGATCACCATCCTTAAACCCATTTCAATACAATGGTAAATCAATAAATGAATGATGAATACGAAGGGAGATCCCCCTTCCCCTCCTCTTTCTCCCCCTCTATCTATCTATCTATCTATCTATCTATCTATCTATCTATCTATCTATCTATCTATCTATCTATCTATCTATCTATCCTTCAATCTATCTACCTACCTATCTTTCTTTCTATATATCTGCATTGTTATGGAATCTCACCCCCCGCAAAAAACAAAAACACACACACACACACACACACACACACACACACACACACACA
>NC_068992.1:16365703-16370505 GCF_001194135.2 Octopus bimaculoides
AGAGAGAGAGAGAGAGAGAGAGAGAGAGAGAGAGAGAGAGAGAGAGAGAGAGAGAGAGAAGGAGAATGAGAGGGCGAAAGAGAGATATTGATATGCATTTATAATGTATATGCCATATGTACGCAAGTAAACATTCGCATATATTTCACAGTAAAAAGATGGAGACATAGAGAATGACAGACAAACAGATAGAAAGACAGACCGGTAAACAAACAGCAAAGGAAAACTTATAGTGATACGTTTATTATTGTTAGGCATTCAGTTTCTCCAGTTACAAAATACTTATAAAGGAGAATATTTCTTTTGTATTCCGCTGCAGATGTTTGGTTGTGCTGTTCATTAAGACTCACTCCAAACACTTATCATAGTGCTAGCTTGTATGGTGGCTCTACAAGACCAATGGAAATTGTTACATGAGCTTTTTTTTTTCTCTTTCTTCTTTGCTCAGTTGAAGCTATCGAGTTTAGAGAATCATTTATGTTGAAAGTGCGCCATGCAACTACAATAGAAGAAACGTGCTCCCGATTCCATTAATTGTTTCTTATATAAATAACAAAATATATAAATTATTGTTCGCAACCACATGTGTTGCGTGTTTGTGTACGTGTAGATGCGTGTACATATTGTGGTATGGTGTGTGTATTCCTGTTGCTGTGCACGTGCATGTGTGTGTGTGCGTGTGTGTATGTGCATGTGCTTTGCTTTGCTTATGTGTTAGTATGTGTACGTATTTTTTTCTTCGTGTATGTGTATATTTGTGTCTCTGTGCCACTCTCATAGCTAGGACGCCAGACAGTAGGATGGTATGCCTCAGGCGGCACTTTTGGGTCTGCTGTAGGCAATATTTTTTGTTTGTGGAGTCCGGGGCCGACAAACGGAAGAGCCACCTCTGGCATCACACACTTTAGCAACACTAGTGTTCTGTGCCTGTGTCTTGCTGTCACTGTTTACTTGATGTTCTCATACGCGCATATGCGCCACCTTGTGCCTCTGCACACTCCACCTATGTATATGTTCCTGCGTGTGTATCATCTTGCGCGTGATCCCATACTCGCATATGTATGCACTTCCGTGCGCGCATGTGTGTGTGTGTGTGTGTATGTGCATGTGTGCGTATCGGCGTTTTTGTATGAGTTTGTGTACCGTATCAACTATGTGTTTGGATGTTATATATTTGCCTGTGTGTTTTTGTGTATGCGTGTATGCAAGTGTGCGTGTGCGGGATGTGTGAGTGTGTGAGTGCCTGTGTTTCTCTGCAATTATGTGGTGTATGTGTGTTTCTGCTCTGTAGGTTAACTATATGTGTTTGTGTATGCGTAAATCTACGTATACATAAGTGTATATATATGCGTGTGTGCATCTGTATAATCATGTGTGCGTATGCTTTTGGCTATGTATTACTGTTGTACAACTCCCATGCAGATGGTCTTAAACTATTTACTTGTCTCTATGTATGTAGCTGTATACGTCTATTCATATATGTGTGTATATATATATATATATATATATATATATATATATATATATATATATATATATATATATATCTATTTGTATATGTATATATATATATATGTGTGTATATATACATATACATATGTGTGTGTGTGTATTATGTATGAATGTATGTATGTAAGTATGTATGTACGTATGTTTTTCTGTGCGCCTCTTCTGCGTTGTGTACGTGCATATATTTACCGATGATTAGATAAAGAATTCCATTGTCCCACGATAGTCTATTGCTTGACAGATTGGTTTTTCATTGTCTTTTTTTCTTCTTTACTTTACGTCATTTTTTATGTTTGACTTTTTCTCTTTTCTCTTTTTTCTCAAAAATTTTAGTTAGGCAAACATGAACCAGACAGTGATTGCAGTCCATAGATGTTTGTACATATAAACGTCTTGCATAGAATACGGAGCAACGGAATGATTAAATTGTATTGAAACAGAGGGCAATATTTTCCGACTTAAGGCAGCAAGGTGGCAGAAACGCTAGCACGCTGGGCGAAATGCTTACGGTATTTCGTCTGCCGTTACATTCTGAGTTCAAATTCCGTCTTGGTCGACTTTGCCTTTCATCATTCGGGGTCGATAAATTAAGTACCAGTTACGCACTGGGGTCGATGCAATCGACTTAATCCCTTTATTTGTTCTTCTTTATCCCCTCAATGTTTAGCCCCATCAGAAATGAATTCTTATATTATTCTTAATTTATTGAAAATGTTTCCCCTTTCCTTTGAAGGTCAAAAACAATGGCTGCTACGCTTATGTCTTTTACAGCAATTAAGAAATAATTTGCAATTAACTTAGATGTTGGATACGAAATTAATACTTCTGTTCATTATATGTAAATAAGCGCGTGTGTACATATATGTTTATACATGATTGTCTATCTATCTGTCTGTTTCTCTCTCTCTCTCTCTCTCTGTATGTATTAATGCATGTATGTAGGTATGTATGCATATATATATATATATATATATATATATAAAAGATAATAAGAGTGAAAAAACTACAGAAGGTTAAAGTATATATTTAAATTATGTCAGAAAAATGTTAGAAAATCTTTTTTGGTATATAAACATTGTATTTTGAGAAATAACCGGTTTCGTGTTGTCTTTTCAAATTTCTCTACTTCATTGTAACGTGTTCGCTCCAACCACGTGCTTTCACATACCAACTTTCTCTCTCTCACACACACACACACACACACACACACATATATATATATATATATATATATATATATATGGATTAGTGGTTAAGGTGTTGGACTCATGATCATATAATTGTGGTTTCGCTTCCTGGACCGGGCAATTCGTTGTGCTCTTGAGTAAAACACTTCACGCTGCTCCAGTCTACTCAGCTGGTAGCAATGAGTTAATCCTGCGACGGACCGGCGTCCCGTCCAGGTGAGGAATATATACGCCACTGAAACCAGGTAACCTGTCCTCATGAACCTGGCATGGCTCGAGAAGGAAACATTTTTTCTTCATATAGTTATTTTTTCTGAAGGATATTAATCGTTGAATGCATTTGTGGTTCGTTCAGGTGAATAACAGATATTAAGTTATAGTAATTTATCTTGATTTAGTTATCCATTGTGATGTGAGAATACACTTATTTTAATGCCCTAGCATAAAACGAAAACATATCCATTGCAAATATAAATTGTATCATAAAACTGTCAGCTCACACAAATTCCCCCCACCTTTGTCTATACAGATGTGTTTCAGAAAAATGTAGAATAATTACGAGGCTTGTTATTCGGTTCTTCTGGAGTGTCACTATTAAGATATATTATTATATTTCAAGTATAATCGTGTCTAGATTTATAGCTCGTCGTAATTATTGCATCATAAATTGAAATGTGATAAATTATAAATATTTATTTGAAATGTCAGGGGATTGTCAGAGGGTATTAAATTGTTAGATAAATTCGTTCGTTCTTTTATTTTTCCATTCATTTTAATCTTTTTCAATGTTATTTGAATTAACACGAAAAATGTTTTTATTCTAGTGTTTAGTGATTCTCTGAAGCTGTATTCTGTCTCTAAATCTTTTGTTTATTGTTTTTTTTTTTACAAATTTTAAAATATTTTACCTCTTTTCGATCATATTACAATGAAATACAAAGTTAAAAAAAAAAAAGGATAACGAACGAATTTATCTGACAAAACCGATATTTCTATAAAAAGAAAACCGCCGATTCTTGTAAAATGCTGCGTAGTGACTGTATATAATATGCTGGAATTCCTAATAATCTTTAGTCGCCGGTTAAAGATTGAAATGACTCACACATTGTTTTCTGAATATATATTGCGCCATGAAAGAATAAAATTGTCAGAAATTTATTTCTTTTGATTAAAACGCATCGTCGAAAAAAAGTATTCATCCGTATCGATATGGTTTCGATTTGGAACAATAAGATGGGAAAGAAAACAAGTTTCACTAAATCATCAAAACCGGATGTCGTAATATTCATGAGATTGATTTCGCTCCATATGCATTGATAGATATTTACTGAAATTCATTGATACATCAGAGACCTATTATCCAGCTATTATGTGTACGACATCAATACTTCTGTCCCTATTATGATAGCACTTTACATATATCATTATTATTCGTTTAATTTATCCATACGTTCAAATCATTTAGTCATTCTAAATAATTTTAATGGAAATGTTGCCTTTCGAGTATGGCACTAGTTGGAGACAACGAAGAGATTCATTCATATGTAAATATATCCTATTATCTCCCAGAATTTAAAATCCACACCAATGGCGCATACATTTCCACAGTATACGTATCGTCGGAGCATACAGTGAATACAGACAGAAATATACACACATACACAATCATATAAAATGTATTTTTTCTTGTGTACATGAATCTGTGCGGCTGAGTGGGCCAATGAAGTGTACTAAGCATAAATATCTGACTTTTTATTAGTAAAAATAAATGTGATACATTATTGAAAGGCATTGATTGGCTGTTTCTTTCAATGTATTACCGTTTTAAATATAAATATACATGACAACAAATAATAATATACATATATCCGTAAGCGTGTTCACATGTATGTGTATATACATACACAGACACACAGGCACAGGGACACAGGCAGACACACATGCACACACACACATACACACACACACACACACACACACACACACACACATATATATATATATATATATATATATATATATATAAACTGGTGTATCTATTACCTGTTATGAGCAGTAGACTGCGGCATGCTAGAGTATAAGAGCGAAATATATGTGTGTACATAT
>NC_068992.1:16370571-16374021 GCF_001194135.2 Octopus bimaculoides
ATACATATTCTTTTACTTCTTTCTGTCATTTGACTGCGCCCATGCTGGAGCACCGCCTTTAATGAAACAAATATCGACCTCAGGGCTTACACATTGTAAGCCAAGTACTTATTCTATCAGTCTTATTTCCCGAACCGCTAAGTTACGAGGACGTAAACACACCAACATCGGCTGTCACACAATAGTGGGAGGATAAACACAGATGCATACCAAATCCACTCGTAAGGCTTTGGTTGGCCTGAAGCTATAGTAAATGTCACTTGTCGAAAGTCACTCGCAATGGGACTGAACCCGGAGCCTTGTGGTTGAGAAGCAAGCTTCTTACCACACAGTCACACTGTGTGTTCGTTATGTACTTGTGCAAGTAGATATGATTATATATACGTATCGTGTAAAAGGTGTACATTAATTGATGATGTCTTAAGGATCGCACTCCTCAACAATTATAGAACGCTCTTTTATAAATAATGCAAAATACAAAGCGTAAGTACAGTGCCATTTTACCGCCGTTTTCTGAATATAATTTCGTACTATATATCTCGCAGAGATTTGAAATTAGATGCAAAGTATTTCACGCAGTCAATTGAAACATTTCGTTAAATGACATGAAATGCAATGGTTGACAGCTTCTGAGTATTAGAGTAATTTTAACTTATTTTAGGAAAAGCTATTTTAACGAGATCCAGTAGTACTCAAGTTACATTAGTGCCACACAACTTCAATGCAATAAACTCTTCTTCTTGGTGTTTGTAAAGCTGAGCCAGTGTGGTACTCATGATCCTTACATTCTTTCAAGGGAATAGTATTCTTGTTCTAATTGTTGTTTATCAAATCGCAGCAGTCTCAGAGACCGCTTTATACGAAAGTGAGAAATTTCTCTTGAAACTTAAATTCATGATTTATACGTTGAAGGTAAGATGTTAAATGTATTCTGTTTGATATCTTTGGAGTCAGATGTTATACCAGTTGTTATTCAATAGTAATTCTTATTTCATCTTTCAGAGAGATCGGAACAGTGAGAAATAGAACATTTGTTGTTATTTCGCTGACAAGTAATACACTTGTAACTTTCCACCCCACATTTCATTCTCTGGCTTTGTGACCTCCATAGCTTTGGTTTCAAGTAGGGGATACCAATGCGACAACCGTTCAACCAGCTCGAGGAAATCGCTATGGGGACTATCACCTGTCTGATTAAAGTTAACACAGAATGTTCACTCACTTCTCTCATCCAAAAATATAATAAAGTAAATTATAATATTGTAGTCCAGTCAGATTCTGCTCCTAGGGTTTGTGTATGCACAAAGAATTCCACAAATCCTGTGACTGAATATTTCATCAAAAATCTTCATCTCTCAATGGTATATAAATATATTTATGCTGGTTACTACGTTCATTTTCAAGAATTCCGTCACATTGTTTCCTCAATTTTGTTTGGTCTGTAGTAGACCAAGCGTTCTATATTGTCAACACCAATGCATTAAGCTACTTTTCTCGAAAGTATCAAAACGGTAGAGAAAGTATGGCTTGTCCCTTGATACACCACATCTAGACAATCTCTTTCAGATATTTCGTCATATTTGTTCTTGTGTTTAAAGACGTTGTCTAGAAAAGATTTTCGCTCAGTATACACGAAAACATTTTCAAATACATAATCAAAATTCCCTTCACTTCTTCATATGACATTTCTTATATTAAATCTATCCATGCGTCATTGATGTGCTGGATTAATCGATTGAAATCGATACTATTCTATTACCCCAACGTGTGATTTGTTTGAGCTCTATAAATTTTCATGTACAAGAGTATTCGTCTGAGATTTACGCGAAACCATTTTGTTATCGCTTTGACTGCGAGAAAATGGTTTCGATTCTGATGATATTCATCTCAATCATTTGATGGGAAGTAAGGTAGAAAGCTCAAACCCAATAACGGTTTCTTTTATTTGTCTGTTGATTTTCACCTTCATATTTTCCTTTACTTTTCGCTTTTCTATTGTGCATTAGACTCCATCTTATGCACTGGACTGATATGATTGTCATATATTTAAGAAATTAGGACCGTTTGCATGAAAAGCGGCCAATATAAAGAGTTGGCCAAAAGTGATGATAATGTTCTTTTTAATTCTCCATCGTCAGTGTAATTCCAAGCACACAAATTACAACTATTTTCGTCGCAAGCTCGTGTTGAACTCCATTGAATTGTCAGGTATCACACAAGTACGCTTGCATAAGGGACAGATTCAATATAGAAATTTATTAAACTGTACGTTGAATTTAATAATTCGACTTACATTTTGGCCATCCTAATAGCAGCGGAAGGAAGTTTTTTTTTTCCGATCTGATTGGCAAAGTAAAGCAATACGAATTTTACAACGAAAGGTTTGAGAATATGTGTTCCAGCCTGAACAGAATTCGGACGTGGAATATTTCACATTTTAATTTACAAAATTAATCAAGATAAAGATTTAATAATGTAATAGAACATGTTTGATTCAAAAATGTGATAGAATATGCTTTGTATTGCAAAGAGAAGTGTTATCAAATTGCCTTGAGGGAAAGAGAAAGAAAGAGAGCAATCCTGTGATTCGTTCGACTTCAAATTACATTCTATGGAGCGTAGCGAAGTAAGACGCGTTCAATATTGTGGAAAATAACTTTAAAATAATACCTTTTAGTCAAGGTTTAATTTCAGTGTAAACATTTGTACTAGTAGATAATGGTACATTAGTACAATACGAAGTTAAGATATCCGTTTCCAAACAGATAGAAACAGACATCTTCAAATCGTTCTTCATTCAACATTTTCCAATTTCAAACATTCTTTAATTTTCTTTCTTAAAAAATACATTTTCCCCTCAAGCCATGAAAACTCAATTTTCTGCGGAATTAATTCTGAATATTTTGAGAATGCATACTCTTTCCTTTGAGTGTCATTAAATATACCACAAGAATTGTGTTTCTGTTATAAAAAAAAAATGAATTCATTAATTTTTCTTGCTTTTTTATTGTCTTTCGTTTTGGACATATAATCCAATACGTAACAACGTACTCGAATTATCTAATTTCATGCTATGGTACTACTGTTTGTATATATTTAAATATATAATCTATTATTCTGTATCCACATATAAGTGTTTTCCCTATTGATTTTGTTATTACTATATGTTTTTGTAAAAATGAATTCATTGTGATTTTTTCCACTTCATTTTGTCGTGTTCCTAAAACTGTTTGTGTTTACACTAACTATTTATTCATCTAGTAGCCGGTGCAATCTGCACCA
The DNA here is from genome assembly GCF_001194135.2 of Octopus bimaculoides. Taxonomy (NCBI): domain Eukaryota; kingdom Metazoa; phylum Mollusca; class Cephalopoda; order Octopoda; family Octopodidae; genus Octopus; species Octopus bimaculoides. The sequence goes on from NC_068992.1 coordinate 16,373,854, forward strand.
ATTGTAAGAATACACTTTTATACATGTGTTTATTTGTATTTGTGGTTGTATTGATGCATATATATATATATATATATATATATATATATATATAAGTCAGTAAATAGTGGGGTTGTGTTAACCGCACGTGGAGAAATAATAGGAAAATGAAAAAAAGCCAGAATGCTG
>NC_068992.1:16374168-16377698 GCF_001194135.2 Octopus bimaculoides
ATATATATATATATATATATACATATAAGCATATGTGTATATATATGTATATATATGTATATGTGTATATGCATGTATATATATATGTATATGTCTGTACATATGTATATGTATATATGATGGATTACCTTGTCGTGAACGACAAACAAGTGTTCAGGGAAATAAAACGTTAATCATGTTCTATGGACACGAATGTGTCTCTTAAGGCCTACAGGCGCCTTGCAAACCTTCTGGTGAATGGAACAAGTTAAGACGTCAGTTTGCTTGAGTGCTTGTGGACCATTTACTACGTGTTCTGTTTAGTAGACGGCAAGGCCTGCATTGCTCCATGCCACAAAACCACAATGGCAGGTAAGGTTTCCACTTAGAGGAAAACATAATTTGTAAAAACACAGTTTTCGAACGCAACAGGATGATACAAAAAAATCACAAAGGAAAAAATCACAAAGCATATACTAATGACAAAATAGATAGGATAAACATCTATAGGTGGATACTGAATAATGTATTATTGTGTGTGTGTGTGGGTGTGTGTGTGTGTGTGTGTGTGCCAGTAACTGATGAAATGAATATATATGTAAACCCACACACACATTTACATATACATACATGTATATATATATATATTTGAACAATGAGTAGAGATGGCTTTTTTGAGGGGCTTGTAGAAGAGATGTGTGCATAGGTGTATATATGTATCTGTGTATGTGTGTGCATGCATGTGTGTATGTACATTATTATTAAGATTGAAATAAAAATTATATATATAACATTCTAGGCACATTATTTAACCATAGTTAACATTGACAGATCAAGAGCGTAGTTATTTTATCGATACATTATAAAAGTGGAAACTATTGCAAACGAGAGATACCAAATGTCTCAGAAAAACCGTCATAATCTTCAAATTGCGAACTTTCTTTATGAATATGTGGTAGACACATATTGCAGAAGAATTAGTTGACTTGCCATCGATTTCTCATAGAATCTCGTTATAAATTCTTATTTTATTTCTAATGTGATCTCGTTCAAATTTCTAGCAGATCGTAATTACAGCAGAGAAAATTGAAATCTGATATATGATAAACATATCTGATAAATGTCGGATATTTCTTGGAGCAGCTGCTTTATATGTATGAAAACGTTGCGTAACTTCTGTATGGAAACATTATCTGACACATTGGGAATGTACTACAGTCATAACCAACAATAATCTGCAGTTATCGTTGGAAATGACTTAAAGACTGTTGTATGTTATAATACGGCGTTTAAGTACGAGTTGTCACACATATGTGAAAACTATTTCTTTTGAATAAAACACTTCGTTAGAAAGAAATATATAACATCTGCGTAGATATTTTGTATTGAAGCGAATAGCGCAGTATCGAAAGTAACTTTTAATCAACAAAATCCAAAGTATTTATCTTCACAAATTTGGGTGTCATTCTGTAGACATCCAAACACTTCTAGAAGGTTCATCCGTTAAAAAGGTTGGTTCTAGTTTTACTATAAGCTTTGAGAATGGCTAAAATATATTACACACACACATCCATACACACAGACACAAACACACACATGTATATGTATTTTGCATATAACATGTAAGCATCTTTATGTATGTATGTAATTTGAAATGCAGGTACGACTCATTTTTGCCAGCTGAGTGGACTGGAACAACGAGAAATAAAGTGACTTGCTCAAGGACACGACGCGTCCTCTGAAATTGAACTCACAATCGTATGGCTTATGATCGTAAAGTCGTGAGTTCAATTCCCAGCGACGCGTTGTGTCGTTGAGCAAGTAATTTTATTGCATGTTGCTCTAGTCTATTCAGCTGACAAAATGAGTAGTACCTGTATGTCAAAAGGGTTAACCTTATCACACACTGTGTCACGCTGAATCTTCCTGAGAACTACGTTAAGGATACACCCACACATACATGTATGTGTGGGTGTATGTTTGCGTCTATGTGCGTGTGTGAGCGTTCATGTAAGATTGTAGGAACAACAGGGCTATATAATAAATAATTTCAAATGAGGAATCAATACCGTTTGAGAAATACAACATTATACCGCATGTTTTCTTGCAGGGAGAAATTCAATCACAAAACAACTACCCCTTCAAACGGTGACAACACAGGCGTTGCCTCAGTATGGACACAACCTTTGGGCTGAAACGTATAAAAGAACAAGGACATATATATGTATATATGCACGCCGGAATATCTTAGACTTTAGAATTCCATCTAATTATCAGCTATAGACTAGGCACAATTTTCCTCATGTAAGAATTTATATGGTTGCATTTAGTCAGATTTGTCAAAATAACGATTTGCTCTAGGGATCTAGTGAACAATATTTGAGAAAACATTGCTGTCTTTAAGAGATCTGAGCGCTCGATTTACTTCCTTATTTTTCTACATTTTCCCCTGAGCACAAAATTCAATTTTCTCTGAAATAAAGTTGTATTTCCTTCAACTCATTTTCCCTATTTTTCGCAAAAATCTATTACCTCTCTAGCTTTCATTTTTCCCCTTCCAAATGACATGTAAATTATAATTCATTGCATTTCTACATCTATACTTTCACAAATATACACACTGATACCCACCGGCACGCACACATTCATCTATCTATCTATCTATCTATCTATCTATCTATCTATCTATCTATCTATCTATCTATCTATCTATCCTCTGTCTTCCTCTCTCACTCTCTCCCACCCTCACACACACACACACACACACACACACACACTCAGACACACGTTTATGAGTATAAGTAAATATTATATATATATATATATGATATTATATATAAATAAATAGTTAAATATGAATATATAATAATAATAATAATAATAATAATAATAACTTAATATAGACAGCCATGTGCAATGTTTTAACAGAATGGAAAATTATGATTGTCACTGAATATGACTAGGGTGTTAGAAATCCTTCATTGCTAAAATTAAGAGTTAAACAGCTTTTACAGTTCTTTATTTATGAGATAAAGAATTATGTACAGTATTTACATTTGAAAGATATTTGTCGTCAACTTGCTTTTGTCAACACAACATTTCGGCTTATGTACCCTCCAGCCTTCATCAGGTGTCTTGGGGAAATTTCGAACCTGGGTTCTCATTTCTACGGTATTTTTCGATGTTATTATAATAATAATAATAATAATTATTATTATTATGGTTGTTGTTGTTCAGGTCACTGCCTGGAATCGAACTCGGAATCTTGAAGTTAGTAGCCCAGCTGTAATGCTGTAGTTGAAGCGCACAATTGTATATATATGTACTGGATGCGGTCGAGAATTCCCTATACTGATAGGCCGGTTTTGGCTGATTCCGTAGCCTCATCAGTACGGACCGCTTGACTGGCACAATCCGGATTTGTTTCCCTGGTAGTTCATATGTATTCACCATAAAATTCTACAGATGATTTAGCGAATCCCTAGTGTATATACCATAACTTAATCTAGATGGCAATGTTTTACCAAAAAGGAAAACTATAATATATATAT
>NC_068992.1:16377723-16378851 GCF_001194135.2 Octopus bimaculoides
TATATATATATATATATATATATGTATGTATGTATATACACACATACACACATATGCATAAAAAGGAAAACACACACACACACACACACATACATATCAACGTTTTCTAAATATTTTAACACTTTCATTACTGAGTGGGAAAAACATCAAACTTTCATGACGTCTCAGTTGATTTGTTTCTACCAATTCAACGAAAATCTCAACTCATTCACAAAAATTCCAATCAACTAAAATCAATTATAAGTAATCTTGTAAAGAACATTTCTCTTAGAATATCGAAACTTTCGTCTAAAGTAGATGTATTTAATAATAACTCAGAATGTTTGTGCGACGCTCTTTTGAAAGTAGTTTTGAGAATAAGATTCAATTTATTTCTTCCTCTAATATAAACATCTCTGATTTTAAAGTAAGTATTGCGCATAAGCTAACAATGCATGTATAAATTATATGATTCTTTTTCTAAGGCATATATGCATAGGGAATAAACGCAGTAATTTCAATGCTAATATAATCCCGAATAGGACTAGCAACTGTAGAAACGGTTCCGAGAATAATAAAAGCCTTCATACGCTTTGAGACAAAGCAAGCGGAATAATTTGACTAAACTAATTAGCAAAATCGCCAACTTATTAAACTTGAGTGTGAATGACTAAGCAAACAGAAAGGTAAAAATTATAATAATATCAAGGAGAATTTAAATTCTAGAAATAACAGTTATTGCACCCGTCATACAAATTCCAAATCTAACCGAAGAGGTAGGATATGAAATACTACAAACAATTCTAACAAATGTATTTCCAAATTCTCAAACTTCATACCGTAGGAAAATTCATTAAGGAGTGATAATGTACCTGTCTTCATGACTATTATCACTCGTGAAAAAGTAGGAAATGCTAAAACGAGAACAAGAAATTGATGTGGTTTAACGTGTGATATAGAAAGACTGTGAACAAAAACATGCCAACAGTTTTATTTTATACATAAGGCAGAACATTTCCATTATACAACAGGTATCAATACATTTTGAACATCTATCAGGATAAATTATCTTCTCACTATCTCTGTCTCTGTCTATCTGTCTGTCTGTCTCTCCTCATATATATATATATATATATATATATATATATA
>NC_068992.1:16378898-16381120 GCF_001194135.2 Octopus bimaculoides
TGTGTGTGTGTGTGTGTGTGTGTGTGTGTGTGTATGTATGTAATATATTATTTCTGAATCTTCAAATTTTTCAATATACTAGGTCACTGGTTTTTAAATTGATATTGATCAAATTAATATTCAATTTTTCACACTTATTATTTATATATCATTCCGAACAGGACTAGCAACAGTAGTAACGGTTCTGACAATAATAAAAGCCCTCATACGCCTAGAGACAAAGAATTTCGCTGAAGAGATTTTTTCCGATGTGGTAGAGAAAAAAATGTATAATAAAAGAAGGAAAATGAAGACAATTCTTCTTGAAGGATCGAATATTATAGTCAACCGATTCCGTGTTTCGTTAATCATAACACTGAAAATGGTGAAAATAATGCAATTTTGATTCTGTAAATATTTTAACTCATGGACGCATAACCAACACGGTACATATTTTATATCACAACTTTTAACTCACAAGTTTATATAAATGTTCCCTCCCACAAAAATGTTACCCTACAAAATAGCGTATTATCCCGCAAGAAGTGCAAGACATGACATTCAAGGCATACGTTGCATGATTCACGAGCATGCAACATATGCATTGAAGAAACCCTGAAAATAATCACATCCTGGGGAAAACGTGATACATAGATACTCTGAGATGGTTATACCATGAAAACATAGGAACAAAATATCATTTATGGAATTTGAAACAAATTATATAACTGAATGAACCAAAACAAATAAACGAACATACCAAAATTGAAGATGGCTCACACTATAACAACAGAAACAGTGTAAAAGTCACCATAAGAGGGGTGGTATTACTCAATTCGGTCAACACATCCCACTGTATAGCAGCTGACCACCTGCTGGGTTCAGAATTTATTGAGGAGAGGTACGTCTTAAATGAAGTAGAACAAATATTATTTCTATTTTCAAAAATCAATGAATGTATTTCAGGCATCGACACCTAGCAACCCATGCTACTCGAGACTGATGATGAGCAATAACTCTGAAACTAGTCTCTGGATGCTAGCTTTTCTGAGTAGATGAGCTTCTTCGCCACTTTGAAAACATAGGGACATAGGAAATGCGCTAAGTCCAACAGGACACGGTGTTTTCTAGGGCTAAATAACAGTAGCATTCTTCCCTTTTATGGGACTGTCACACGAAGTGTATGTTATATTACTGAGTAAATATTTCCATTAGTATATGTTTCAAAACATATACTAATTTAAGCCATGAACTCCCTATAATAACAGGGAAAACTTCAAACACTAGTCAGAAGCAAGACAACTGGGACATAAGCCAGGTTTTGCTATTTGAACCTTTTCAAAATCAGTGTAAACTATGAAACCGGTTACTGCTTTAAACATATTTATAAAACATATTTTAGCTATTCTCGACATCTATTTTTCCTATATTTCTACCCGTGTCAATAAATTAACTCTGTTTTCTATCTCTCTCCCGCTCTCTCCCTCTGTATATATATATATATATATATATATGTATGTATATATATATATATATATATATATATGTGTGTGTGTGTGTGTGTGTGTGTGTATGTATATATGTATATATGTATGTATGTATGTATGCATATATAATTAAATAATTTTGAACCAGATTAATGTAGATTAGATAATGTCGAGGCAGACATCAGACATTTGAAAAAATTGTAAATATCTGCTGAAATAACAGGTGAAATATATATAAATATATAAAACACACACACACACACAATCTCTCTCTTTCTCTCTTTCTCTCTCTCTCTCCCTCTCTCATATACATTATATATACGAAATCTGATCAAAATCTATCGTCACTGGAGCAATAGAAAAAAAAAAGAAACTACGACACGTATGTCTTTTCGCTGTAGGATGTGACGGAGAAAAATAATAGATGAGTTTTATTTGAATGAAAGAATAAGATATTTATATATTCCGCTCCACACAATGTTAGTCATGACCAGGATGACCCCATGACGGTGATGAGGTTTGTAGTCACAATTTCGATAATTATCTATCTATCTATCTATCTATCTATCTATCTATCTATCTATCTATCTATCTATCTGACTGTCTACCTATCTCTCTGTCTATCTATATACCTGTCTGTCTGTCTACCTATCTATTTGTGTATCTCTGTGTATTTCTATCTATTTCTCTCTCTCTCTCTCTCTCTCTCTCTCTCTCTATATATATATATATATATATATATATATATATATATAT
>NC_068992.1:16382173-16386964 GCF_001194135.2 Octopus bimaculoides
ACCACCACCACCACCACCACCATCACCACCACCACCACCAAGGACAACACGAGCATCAACAATAACAGCACAAGCGCAACAACCGCTAAAAATCCTATCATCTCCATCACCTTCTTTTTCCTCGCCATCCCTGCCGTGTTGCCATTGTTGTCATGATGATCATTATGGTGATAATCAAGGCCATAATTAGCAGCTTCACTCTGCTGGTGATGACGACCGTCATCGTCGTCAAACTTTGTCATTGTCTTCTCTCGTCGTGATCCATTGCCGATGACTATTGCTTCAAACTTCATCCTCTCCCACCACCATCATCACAATCACCATCGTCATCATCTTGATAAAGACTTCCGTTATTATCATTCGCCTCCCTTCCCCTTTTTCCTTCTCATCCTCCTCCTCATCAGCGTGTTGGTCGTGGTACTTGTGTAGAACTACCACCAATAGCATCTTCCCCCATCATCTTCATATTCCTCCTCCTCCACTTCCTCATCATCGTCATCATCATCATCATCATCGTCATCATCATCGTGATCATCGTCATCGTCGTCATCATCGTCATCATCATCGTCATCGTCATCGTCATCATCGTCATCATCATCATCATCGTCATCGTCATCATCTTCATCATCATCATCATCATCATCATCATCATCATCGTTATTATCATCGCATACATTTCAATCATGATAATCTCGTGTATCGGCAATAATCCAATAATCTACTCTTGAAAAACCTTCTGCTACAAATGTTTTCCTTCTTAAGAAACGCAGTAAATAAATAAATAGATAAATAAAATGAATAAATGAATGAATGAATAAACAAATAAATAAATAAGAACGAAAATAAAACAATTATCATATCAAATGATTAATGACAACAAAACTATCATAATATCAATATCAGCAGCAGCAAGAATGACAACATGAACAAGAACAACCCAAAATACACTTGAGTAAGGAGAACAGCAGGTTGTCACATGCACCACAACGAGCCCAATCACAGCAATAACAGCAATGTTAGAGCTATGTCGAGGCAACAATGTCAGCTCTCCTTTCTAGGCTTCTTTGTATATCCCCCTTAGAAAGTGTGAAAGAGCGAGAGAGAGAGAGGGGGGGAGAAGGGAGCGAGAGATATTAAAGATCTATTTGTTGTTGCGATCGAGGGCTAGTCAAGAACGATGGCTTTCTGGTTAATTAAACAAGATTTCTTTTATCAAACGATGCCTCCTGAGATAATTTAAAAGCCTATTAACAAGACACAATTTCATCGTTCCTGTCCAACCATTAACCATTGCTATGCTTTCTCGCTCTCTCTCTCTCTCCCGCCTCTCTCACTCTTCTCTTTTCTCATTTTCTATCTCTCTGTTTTCTAACTGTCTGTTTCTCTTTCGCGCCAACTGTATACCTCTCTCTTAATTATAAACAAACAATTACAGATGTATATATAAATTCGTTATATTTGTTGCCTTTTTAACCTTTCACTTTTCTCCCTGCTTTTGTTTTCTCAGAAGCCATTATTCAATTTTAGAGAACCTGTTTATATAATAAGGAAGAGATCGCTGTTTTATTGCCTAGCCATGAGCAATTTCTCTCCTTTGTGAGACATTTTTTCTTTGGTTTGTTTTTGTTTGCTTCTATCTCACTATCAGACTTCACCACAAGTAAATAAATTCTTCATAGCTTTCTGCTTCTATTCTTAATTCTTACAAGTGCAAAGTGCTTTTTTATTAACTTTCACAAGAGCTTTTCTTTAATCAGATAAAGCAACTTTAAGTAAACATGAGTTCATCGATCTTCTCATGATATAAGCACCCAGCGATTTCTATTACCACACAGGACAACGTTCTTATATGAGCCGAAGACAGAGCTTAACAAGATAACCGAGGAAGGAAATCGGAATATAGAGCCGATTTTTGTAACCAGGTAAACTAGTATGACATGAACATTGATAGGCTACCCGTCATATACGGTAACATCACTTCCGAGTTAGTTTAGACAAATTGAATAGCCAAAAGAAAGCATATCAAAAGTTTGATGAAATTTACAGTGACTGAACCAACCAAATCTATGGTTCAAGTCTATCAAAATCTGTTGGAATCCAAGAGAAACTTATTTAAGGCCATGGCAACAAACAGATTAGAGACATTGTCTTTATGAAAATGATGATCATCTTCTCAACAAATATTCAGTAGTATATCCTACAGTCAAACAGAGTAAGATTTGCCTCCTAGGTGGGGGTGCCACTTTAAGGCATGATCGCCAATTTGAAAGAGATTTGCACAAAAAGCATCAGTTGTAGTTGAACTTTAAAGTCAATATCCTTATATGGGTCTATTGTGCTATATTTAAAGTTAAAGAACGGCTAAATGCTAAGAATGCTAAGAATGCTAAATGCTTCTCGCTAAGAATGCTAAATGCTTCTCGCTAAGAATGCTAAATGCTTCTCGCTAAGAATGCTAAATGCTTCTCGCTAAGTAAGCGTTCTGCGGCACAACATTGTTACACCAGGTCCTACAGTGCAAAATTCGTTAGAAAACAATAAAAATATATTTAAGAAACAAGGATTTTAGAAAAGAAAGCAAACCATTTGGTATGAGTTGGAATATTAGTATCAGCGAGCAGCAACTTACAACTTTGGGAATTAAAGAAATGCTAGGGTTGATTAACCAAGAGTAACCAGAAGTCACAAATCAAAGTTAGAGGGTGATATCTCTGTAGAAAATCATGAGGATGTAACTACCTTTGTACTGACGAAGATAAAACAACTCTCGAAATTGAAGCAAGGATAAGCGGAAGCTTGTAGTGGAAAAGGGTATTTGATATGGACAGCTTTGATAATAATCAAGGAAAATTCCTAAAAATCTGACGCAAAAGCTGAAGGCACTAGTCATTTCATTTAAGAAGAGTGCATCTTTTCTCTAATGTCAAAGAAAGAACATGAAAAGTAAACACTGTGATTGATGAGATAATCTACGAATGCATTAGAAATAACAACACATTGATATTGTGAGTGTTAATAGTTGCTGATGTATTAAGGGGGCGATAGAGAGAAGGCAAATCAAAGATAAATGGGTATCTTCGGTGGGGAAAACGGGTGGTTATGAAGGTTAGTGGCCTTAAGAAATATATAAATGACCTGGAACAGCAGAAGCCGGAAACGTGAATGAAAGAAGACAAGGACGGATTAGAGGAAATGTATCACGTAAGAAATGCAGGAATTGGGAAAATGATTGAAGAGCTGAAACAGGGAGTAAATGCCAGAGTCGCTAAACTTAGAAAAGTACGAAGAAATAAACAAGTTGTATAAGCAAGGTAGCCTTTTCAATCAAACCAGAAACGTTTATTTGATATTCCTGCGGGAAATGAGAGAGATGATAAGTTCGATTGCAGAAGAAAGCACACTATTTTAGGGAAGTAATTTGAGAAAAAAGGGCTGAGTAAGCATATTAACCATTAAGGAATAGGGGAAAAGTAAATCATCTGTTTATGGATGATACGAAGCTTTATGGTATAGGTAAGAATTAACTGGATTCTTTAGATGCCAAAAAAAAAAAAAAAGAAAAAGAATAATAGTGATATTGGGATGACATTAAGAATCGAGAATTGAGCTATCATGGATCTGAAGCATGGAAACGTAATAAAATATTCTGGAATTGATGTATTTCATGGTGAAAATATAAAATTCTTAAATGTACTAGAACCATATAAGTATTTTGGCATACTGGGAAGTGATAAAACCAAAAGTATTGAAATGAAGAAAGTTTTTCGGTGCAAAATATTTTCGTAGTATGGAGATTTTAAAATAAAAATTGCACGTAGGAAACACCATAAAAACAAAAATTCCAGGGCTGTATCACTATTAGGCTGTGGATCAGGAATTATTGAATTGCAGGTTTAAATGCATGATATCAGCAGAAAGATGTGATAAACGTGGAAGCGGTTCACAGAGGCACGCATCCCCACATCATCAAATAGAAAATGTAGATTGCTTATATTCGAAAACAGCAGGTGGATGGGGTGGGGAACGATGGGTATTGAAAATCCCATCAACTGAAAACAAGTCTAGGATTGTATCTAGAAGAAGGAAAAATGTTCCTCTTAAAGAGACAACGAGTGAAATGTTATTTAGAGTTTCTAGTACTTATAACGATCAAAGAATAAGAATATATAGGAGAAAAGAAGTTGAACTCTGAAGGAAAGAGTTCCATACATGATTTTTTTTCAGAAAGCCGAAAATGATAAGAGGAAATATACCTCTGGTTAATGAGGATGTTAGGTATGCAGCATAGTTCCGCCTAATGCAGAAGTCGTACTGATGTAAGTGTAAATTCCATTGACTCTCAATGGTTAAATCTATCGGGACACGTGAATAATCACGCAATTAATGGTAAATATATTGGGTTGTTTCGGAAAACGTTATCCAAAACTCCTGAAAGCGTAGTCTGTGTTGTGCCAGTAAGGGAAGATAGTCGCACGTCTGCTGTTCATTGAAAAGTGAAAGAAATTGAAATACGAGGATTACTTAGTGCACTTTATGTATATACTTTATATACTTTATGCACGTCTTTATAGACTTAATACACAACAGTTACAAAATGAATATTCACTCTTATTTATCCTTTTTTTTCATAAACAACAACAAAGATATCTCGAACATATGATACAACCATTAGTTAAATTGCATTTATCTGCCACATAAATAAGCGTGAGTATTTCACGGAATTGAACTTATGAGCATGCGTTAAGAGATAGGTGATATATATATATATATATATATATATATATATATATA
>NC_068992.1:16387208-16390026 GCF_001194135.2 Octopus bimaculoides
CGCAGCCATTCCCAATAATGTTTATTATCAAATTTTGGTACAAGGCCAGAAAAATCGGGATAGGAGTAAGTCGATGACATCGACCCCAGTGCTCAATTGGTATTTTTATATTAAACCATCCACCAAAGGATGACAGGTAAAGTCGACCTCGACGGAATTTGAAATCTGAACGAAATGTCGATAAGTATTTTGTCCATCGTCTTTATTCTTCCATCTCGCAGCCTTTCCCAATAATATTGATGTTACTTTCTGTGCATCTGCGGTGTGTGTGTGTGTGTGTGTTTTCGTATGTGCTAGTATGTGTGTGTGTGTGTGTTTCCGTATGTGCTAGTGTGTGTGTGTGGGTGGGTGTGTGTGTGTGTTTCTGTGTTTGTCTATGCGCGATTTTCACATTTGTCATAAATTTCGGAAATGGATTTAATCAATTTATAATTCCGCACCATTTGTGCAGTATTCCTCCTAGCAACACATAATATTAAGGGACATAACTATAACTATGTGTCATAAAACATTTGGTCAGATATTTAAATATTTAACAACAACAACAGCAGCAGTGGCAGCAACAGCAGCAGTAGCAAAAGCACAAACAGTACCAACAACAGATCAATGATGAAATGACACACTAGTTCCGAAAACAAGATATAATTGTCATCACTTGGACGGGTCTTATCATAGGTGTGTTGAATCGTGAGTGACCCAGGGCTAGGTAGCAACAGCAACTACAATAGCAAAAAATATCGTCAACTATAAAGACAACTAATGATTGCTGATATGGACACAAAGTAAAGGTTTTCTGCTTATGTAGTGAACACGAGAACAACACGATAGGAGAAGAACTAACTCCTAGGAAGAGTAGTTAGACATATATTTAAGCATATATTATGATAAGGTATAATGATCAAAAGGAGATGGTGCAAGAGTAAGAGGTGGAGGTGGAAGACGAGAAGGACATTGATGAGCAAAATCTGTTTCATATTCACAGGACATGTAAAGTGATGTAAAATAATCCTTGACCATTATAATTCATTTTTCATATGTGTGTGTGTGTGTGTGTGTGTGTGTGTGTTTGCTTGTGTGTGTGTGTGTGTGTGTGTGTTTGTGTTTGTGTGTGTGTGTGTATGTGTGTGTGTAAGGCAGTGATTTAGCGGAAGTGTTAGCATGCCGGGCAAAATTATTACCGGCATTTCGTACTGTTCTGAGTTCAAATCTCACAGAGATCGTCTTTGCCTCCCATCGTTTTGGGATGGATAAAACAAATACCAGTTGAGCACTAGTATGTGTGTATGTGTGTGAATGACGAAATATATTGGTGGAAAACGGAAACGTAGAATGTTTACATGTTATACTCTCTACATAAATGTATATGTTATACTAGAAATCCATGTACCTTTTGTGTCGAAATTGTATTATATTCTATTTTGTAAGATGGTAAAGTCCAGCTATGGGTCAAATGCAGTCTGAAAGGCTTACATAGTCCTCCCCCAAAACACTGTCATGTAGCCTCGTCAGACTAGATGCATTGCAGCTTTTCTACCGGCTTTTGGCTTGCTAATTTCAAATTCCGCAACAGCCTACTTAACTAGTATGAATAATATGTCACCCGGCTTAATATCATCACCTGGTTTCCTTGGGTATCTTTAGCGAAATTCTTACTGTTGGAGATTATAGCGTTAGCTATATAAAAGGAGATGTTAATATTAGACAGTTTATAGTGTTATCAATATTATTTGCTTTGTATATGAAATTTTTGATTTTTATTCCTAGATTTGTTAAACTGAATTTAGTGTGAGATGGTTTAAGATTGCTTTCGTTTTGTTTGGTTATTTATTATTGGGCCACATTTAATTAATTGCCATCGATGATTCATTTTATCAATCTCTTTAGTTAATATTTCTTTTCTTGCAGCAACATTAGTTCTACTAATTCAAATTGGTTATTAGATCATACCTCTAATTTGATAATAGCTTTTCTCGTTCCCATTTGTATGGTGTTACGGGCATAGCCCTAGCATCCAGAGTAGAAGAAAAAAAAAACAGAAATTATAAAAAAAATATTTTTCAATGATGAAATGTAATTTCAGTGGAAGTGTCGAGTGATTCTTGCACCCAGTATCATGAGTTCTTTGTGTCACCGAGCCAACTTTTATACTTAGTGTTTCCCAAGACTTCGCATTCCTTCCCTTTAAATACATCACATTGGCTCTATCAGCAACTGATCTGCTACAAAATCTCCATAAACATTTTTTTGACACATGACTCTTCGAAACAAGAATAAGAGAAAAGAAATGAAAAAGAAGGGCACTCATGCTGGCGATTTAACAGAGTAGATATATCGTGGCATGTTGCCAGTAGAGAAAGGACTCGAATCCATATATATTACCAATAATACTTAACATGATATATTTAGATTCAAGAACTGGTAGAATGCTATTCAAGAATCGAACGGACACTCTGCTGCTTATAAACCTACCTCTGTCTCCCACATCAATAACTTTATGAATATAGACACTGGCCAAATATTTTTACTTTTACTTTTAAATATGTTATAGGAAACAAAACGTTTTAGTTTGGCATTATGGAAACAAGCCAATCTTTTTTAGCATGTCAATAGTTTACGTTTTATATCCTGTTGTCAATATTTCTCATTTGAGTGGGGCCAATGAGCATGTATTAACACGGTGAGAAAATGAAATATTTTTCTCACATGGTATTAACAGCATAATCGAAAAGAGTTTTGTATGTAACAAAAATAGTAACTGCGTTATTTTGTGAGACGAATCTATTAGAGCAACCTGAACGGTACGTATATATATATATAT
>NC_068992.1:16390835-16391883 GCF_001194135.2 Octopus bimaculoides
TTTGTGTGTGTGTATTAAAGGAGTCGCTTGAAACGGCCGTAATGAATTAACGCCTGTATATCTTCGTTACCCAGCAAAATAACTTGTGAGTTATAATAATAATAATAATAATAATAATAATAATAATAATAATAATAATAATAATAATGAGAAGAAGAAGAAGAAGAAGTAGAAGAATTGCTTCTGTTTCAGCCACAATTTATCAGCCGATATCATCAGCCAATGGACTTGACTAGTACATTATTTTATGGTACCCAAAAGTATGGAAGCTAAAATGGACCTCGGTGGTGTTTGAAGTCAGAATGCAAATAATACAAACAAATATCGCAAGATATCTTTTCCAATTTCAGAATGATTCTGAGAATCCGACGCTTTCCGATAAAGATATCGATAACATTGAAAGCAACAAGATGTAAGGTACAATTATAAAGTAAGGAAATGGAAATATGTGTACTCTGAGAGATATATCGCTCTCTTCTGACCAAAATATATTTACCGGGAGTAGACAGAGAACTTATCAAAGCACAATAGCCTTGAATTACAAGAAGGATCGTGTGGAGTCCAACATTGAAAAGACTACCATTAATGCTGAAGCTGTAAAATTATAAAGTAAAGGGGAAAATATTAAAAAAAATATTAGGAGATAATGCATACCAATATACACAAATTGACATACAATTAGAAAGAGAGAAGCACTAAGAGATACAACGTACATCCTACGCAACATACTTTCAATTGAATAATATAACTTACGTAATGCATGTTGCGCACCAATCGTGCAAGATATACACTTCAGTATCATTACCTATTAATATAGCACAAACTACACAACACTTATTACAGTCCAATAGAATAACAGAAGACACATATTCTTGCGTAATCGCTACCCAGGGCACTAACATCCTCCCCACCCGCTCGCACAGCCAACACAACCAATAGCTTATGTTCTTCAGAAGTGCAACTACCCAATAATAGAATACAACCCACGCAGAAAACATTCTACATTATCAGCACATAACGCAACCCACACGCAATATATATATATATA
>NC_068992.1:16391909-16396019 GCF_001194135.2 Octopus bimaculoides
TATATATGAGAGAAAAACAAGAAAATTTCAGTTTCAGCTTCCAACATATTTCAGACGATAAAACACTGAAATAACAAAAGAAGCAACCAGAGAAAAAAAAGAAACACTAATGCCGCACAACAATGCAAATAATATGCAAGTGTGAGGTAGAAAGACAAGTGCTTACAACACAAAAGGAAATGTTGCGCATCACTCAGCGCTACTAAGCTGCAACTGGTGTTGCAGTGAAAAGTCGCATGAGGACATTGAAAATATGACGATAAGAACAGCAACAACAATAACAATAGTAATATGAATAATGGTTTAAAAAAATTAGCACAAGGCCTGCAATTTCGAGGGAGAGGATAAGTCGATTACGTCGGTCCCAGTGCTTGAGTGTTACTTTATTTTATCGACCTTGAAAGGATGGAAAACAAGGCCGACCCCGGAGGAATTTGAACTCAGAACGCAAAGACGGACGAAAAGCCGCTAAGCAATTTTTTGCGGTACCGTAAAGATTCTGCCAGTTCCCTGCATTGTCAATGATAATAATAATAATAATAATAATAATAAGAAGAAGAAGAAGAAGAAGAAGAAGAAGAGGTAGTAGTAGTAGTAGTAGTAGTAGTAGTAGTAGTAGAAGAAGAAGAAGAAGTAGTAGTAGTAGTAGTAGTAGTAGTAGTAGTAGTAGTAGTAGAAGAAGAAGAAGAAGAAGAAGAAGAAGAAGAAGAAGAAGAAGAAGAAGAAGAAGAAGAAGAATGTCTGGTAGAGCTCTTAGGGACAGCAAGGTTTATCAGGAGGGTTCTAAGTACTTGAAAGAGTACCAAAAATGTGTGGATACCTAAGGTTACAGGTAGTAACCCGCTACCCACAGAAATCCTACTAGAAATAAGGACGAACCTGAGCTAAACCAAAAAACAAAATAAATAAATAACGATAAATAATAGTAATAATGATTTCAAATATTGGCACAAAGCCAACAATTACAGGGAGGGCTTAAAGTCCATTGCATCGACCTCAATATTACCGCAGAAGGAACTTGAATTCAGAACGTGAAGATGGACGGGATGCCGCTAAGCATTTCTTTCGGTTAACGATTCTGCCCGTGATAACGACGACGGCAGCAACAACAGCAGTAACAACAACAATAACAATAAACACAACAACAACAACAACAATAGCAATAACAACAAGGACAACATCAACAATAATAATAATAAGGGCTCATATGACTGTAAACATCAGCTACTGATCAATGAATTCCTAACAGAAGACAGCCGCAGAAGGAAGAAGGTTCTAAGCATGGCCTGGATCGGTTACCGAAAGGCTTTTGATAGTATTCCCCACACATGGATTGTAGAAACACTTGCCACGAATGAAATAGATAGCACAATAACCATAACATATATAACACATTCCATGAATAAATCGCAAAGGAAATTTCCCGGGAAACACACTCTCTCCACTCCTTTTCGGCTTGGCACTTACACCTTTATCTGACATGCTAAACAGAACTGGATGTGGATACAACTGTTACGTCAGAACAATCAGCCACCTCTTATATATGGATAATCTAAAACTGTATTCTACAAATGATAAACAACTGGAAACACTACTACAGACAGTACATGGATTTACCAAAGAAATCAACATGAAATTTGGCTTTAAAAAATTTGCCAAAGCAACCTGAAAAGAGGAAAACTAATTAAGAGTAGCAGTATCACACTAGATAAAGCCAATTGAATAAGAGAATTAGACCAATGTCAGAAATACAAATACTTAGGAATCAATGAACTAGATACACTACAACACACACAAATGAAAGAGAAGATAAGAAAAGAATACTAGAGACGAGTTAGATTAATACGGAAAGCAGAGCTCAATGCGACAAACAAGATAATAGGTATTAACACTCTAGCCATCCCAGTTGTAAATTACAGCTACATTATTCTTTACTGGTCTCTAAATAATCAAAGCTGCCGTGGAGATAAATATGGGATGATGTGTTTTTGCAAAATAATTCTGTGACGATTTGGCCTTCCGAAAACTTAACTTATTAAGAGTTGTGTTAGAAAGTAACACAATTAATCACCACATTAGACGAAGGGATGCGCATGGGTACCCCCATGGCAGATAATTTCGCAAATGACTTCATGACAAAGTTTGAATATTGAGTAATTGAAACATTCAAATCCCTGCATGGTCATGAACCTGTACTCTGGTCACGGTTCATTGATGACGTCTTGTTTTTTTGTCTGGGAATGAACGGAGGAAAGTTTAGTAAAATTTTTACATTTCTGTGACTGCTTTGCAGAACAATATGGCTTCAAGTCCAAAATAAAATTCTCGTCGAGCGTTTCAAGAACTAGCGTCGAATTTTTGGACACAAAAGTTAAGTTTCTGGAAGGCCGAATAGTTACGGAATTATTTTGCAAACCCACATCATTCCATTTTTATCTCCAACGCCACTGTGATCACCCACCACATCATACAATCAGATCAAAGCGATGAGGAAGAACAAACTATATATGATGTTCGAATATAAGCAAAATTAGTCAAAATATGAGACATCAATAATCAAATGTCATACAAAGGCCACGGAGGGTGAAGTGGCGTCTCCCCCAGTTCTGGTCACCGACATATAGGCACATATTTACATTACTTCTACACACACCAACTCTTTCCGTTAGTGTTAAACATATTTTCACTAAATAATTGGAGCGAAAAAGTACCTTTACTACCGCCACCTAACTTCGCATAGGGAATTTCAAAATCAATAAATGAGTTCACAAAATAGAAAAGTAATTATAAAATATACAAGGCCTTGCATAGTTTAATAGGGGAAGTAATAATCTATTTAATAGAAAACATTATTTGATTGGTAATTATTTCATCGGCAACTATCGAGAAATTCCGGAAGTAGCTGCCTGCGGCATTAGCCCGACTGGATCCGGATAAGAACGTCACCTCCGACAAATCTAAAAATTGCTTCAGAATAGCTTGGCATCGGATTTTAATGTGGATTTTTTAAAAAATCCGTCGTGTAAAAGTAGTAGTAGTAGTAGTAGTAGTAGTAGTAGTAGAAGAAGAAGAAGAAGAAGAAGAAGAAGAAGAAGAAGAAGAAGAAGAAGAAGAAGAAGATCATGGAAAGCTTGTGGTTATATCAGGTTGCAGGTAATAATCCGCTGGCCACATAAATAATACCAGGAATAAGACCAAACCTGAGTCAAGTTGAATAATCATATTAATGGTAATAATCTAGTAAAGGCACAAGGCATGACATTGTAGCGGAGAGAGCTAGTCGATTACATCGACTCCAGTGTTTCATTTGTAATTATTTTATTGACTCCGATATGATGAAAGGCAAATTCGACCTTGGTTGTATTTGAACTCAGACCGTAAACGGACGTAATGCCGCTATACTTTTCGCTCAGTGTGCTAACGGTTCTGTCAGCTATATATACAGACTTTTTTGCGCTGAAATCTCTTGCTATATTGGTAACGATTACATGTCTTTCTATGAACATATATATATATATATATATATATATCATATTATAGATAATATATAAATATATGCATATATACATATATATGTAAATATCAAGTCTGCATGGATCGAAATTTAAAACTAGGGTCATTATAAAGTCAACCGTATGAGGCGTATGAGTAGCCGTATGGAGATTCTAAATATACGAAGGCGCATAGCTCAGTGGTTAGAGCGTGAGACTTACGACCGTGTGGTTGGAAGTCGGAATCCCGGACCGAGCTGCGCGTTGTGTTCTTGAGCAAGACACTTTCTTTCACGTTGCTCCAGTTCACTCAGCTGTAGAAATGAGTTGCGACGTCACAGGTGCCAAGCTGTATCAGCCCTTTTGCCTTTCCCTTGGATAACACTGGTGGCGTGGAGAGGGGAGGCTGGTATGCATGGACGACTGCTGGTCTTCCATAAACAACCTTGCCCGGACTTGTGCCTGGGAGGGTAACTTTCTAGGTGCAATCCCATGGTCATTCGTGACCGAAAGGTTCTCCGAATATATACATATATATATGTATATATACGTACATGCAATATAAACGTGAATATATATCTTTATCTCGTTCGCTCTCTTTCTCTTCCTCTGTGCGTGT
>NC_068992.1:16396215-16398923 GCF_001194135.2 Octopus bimaculoides
TATATATATATATATATATATATACATATATATATGTATATATACGTACATGCAATATAAACGTGAATATATATCTTTATCTCGTTCGCTCTCTTTCTCTTCCTCTGTGCGTGTGTCTGTGTGTCTCTGTGTTAGTGTATGTCTGTGGGTAACCTTATCTATATATATTCAGCTCTACATACATACTTACATACATATAAATATATATACACACACACATATATGCGTGTATACATGTGAGTGTGTATTTGTGTGTATGTAATGTTTAGTGTGTATCATATATAACACAAACCTCTATATCCTAACTCGAATACTGATTATATTAGAAATGGAAATGCATAAGCACAATTCTTAAAATTGAGTTTATTAGCACAATTATATATGTGCATATCTCTACATACACGCGCATGCATATATATATATATATATATATATATATATATATATATATATATATATATATATATATATATATATATATATATATATATATATATACAGAAAGAGAATAAAAGAGGGACCGAGAGGCATTAAGATACGAAAGATAACTAGTATACTGCTGTAAATGACCAAGTAATATTCCGTGTCATCAAAAGCGATATCCTTGTCTCGGTGATTGACAGTAAACTACATAAATGCTGAACAGCGATCTCTATGGGGAAATTTCTTCTCACATTTTACTGTTTCCGTACCAAATTGAATGACTGAACCTTTTACCCACGTCATGAATGATATTTAGCTTTCGTTGATTTCAATCAAGATTTGGTCTTCAGTTTGATATTTCCATTTGTATTTCTGCTTCAGTTTGTAAAATGGGTGTAGAATGAAGGTTTAAGGATGGAGATATATGCGGGTAATGAGAGGAGATTGTCAATCGAAAATACAATATCCAAAAGAAATGAATTATTTGAAAACTTGAGATATACATACTCTGTACAATGTAAGGCTAATTATAATATTTTGAACCAATTTTACAAAAGAATCTTAGTAAACTAGCGTTATTTAATAGAAATCAACAAACAAACATTGAAATCATATATGTATATGTGTGATGTGTCTATGTTTGTGTATGTATACGTTATACGAGTGGATGCTGAAAATGTCCTGGATATGGGCAACTGCAAATACAGGAGCATCAGACAGAAGTGGATCAGTTAATTATGATTTTATACAACGTACGGTTATTCCCTTCTCGACGTAGAGAGGGGAAGCTGGTTTGCATGAGGCGACTGCCAGTCTTCCGTAAACAACCTCTCCCGGACTTGTACCTCGGAGGGGACCTTTCTAGATGCAATCCCATAGTCATTCAGGATCGAAGGGGGTCTTTACCCTATATAAACACACACACACACACACACAGAGCACAAGCACACATGCTTACATACATATACAATTCAGAGCTATGTGAATGAGTTTAAACACGCTCCTCACCAAGCTTGAGTGATGAGATTAGTAACAATATCGATCATCAACCAGAGGAATGTATGACATACAGGTTTCGGGTAACAGTGTGAAAAACATGGCCTACAACATTTATATATACATATGTGCGTGAAATGCGAGCGTCTGAGCGTGTTTGCTTGTGCGTGTTTGTGTGTGCGTATGTGTGTGTCTATGTGTTCTTTTATTGTTTTACTTGTTTCAGTTATTTGGTTGCGGCCATGCTGGAGCACTACCTTTAGTCGAACAAATCAAACCCAGGACTTATTCTTTGTAAGCCTAGTAATTAATCTATCGGCCTCTTTTGCCGGACTGCCCACGTTTCGGGTACATACACACACCAACATCGGTTGTCAAGCGATGGTGGGGGGGGGGACAATAACAGAAACAATAGCACACACGTAATTATACATACATACATATGTATATATACATATATATATAACGGGCCTCTTTCAGATTCCGTCTACGAAATCGACTCATATTTATATGTATTTATGTATGTATGCATATACGTATATACATATATGCATATATATATCTATATATGTATATACGTATATATATATATATATATATCTATATATGTATATACGTATATATATATATATATATATATATATATATATATATATATATATATATATATTCTGATTATATGTCTGTGCACACGTTTGAATGTGGTGTGTGCCAGAGGGTTTGCAAATCCAATGGGGGTCTTAAAAGACATGTTAGGATCCACAATGAGCAGAACTTACTTGCAGGTATTGGTAGTGCAAATCAGAGGTGCAATCTGTGTGGGTGTTTTTTCAAAACACTGTCTGGTTTAAAAAGCCACATCAGACACCATGAAAGGGCTAAGGTGTAGGTGCAGGAGGTGGTCAAACTCTGTTTAAGGAGTAGACAACCGCCATATATATATATATATATATAGTTCAAAAAAGGAAAACGCCAAAAAAAAAACAAACAAAAAAACAACAACGTGAGGACATGATACAGATTGTCTTACTAAACGCTCGGGAAAAGAACACACCTATTCATAAATACATATACACATATATACATAAATACAGACATACCTGCTTCCATACAAGCAGAAGAAGAAGAAGAAGAAGAAGAAGAAGAAGAAGAAGATGAACAACAACAGCAACAAAATACGTGCCAACGCAAGAAACTTTAAGTCCTTGAGTCACACTGTTAGACATATCTATACACACACACATACATACATACATACATACATATATATATATATATATATATATATA
>NC_068992.1:16402514-16404417 GCF_001194135.2 Octopus bimaculoides
CAAACATAATTTTCTTATGGTTTCTTAAACATTCACCTGAACAAAACTGTACAAATCCAAATATATGGTACCCTAGGCATAACACCTACATGAACTTCTAACTTGTTGTCTCTTGAGGTCTCTGGGTGAGACTTGGATCCAACTTGTACAAATGCAAAACAAAAGTCAGACATAAAATAATAATAATAATAATGATGGTTATGATAATAACAATAATAATACTAAAAGTAATAATAATAACAATAATAATAATGATAATAATAATGATGATGGTAATAATAATGATAATAATCCTTTCTACTATAGGCACAAGGCCTGAAAATTTGGGGTCGGAGACAAGTCGATTACATCGACCCCAGTGCATTACTGGGTACTTAATTTATCGACTCCGATAGGACGAATTGCAAAGACTACCCTGACTGCATTTGAACCCTGAACGTGAAGACAGGCGAAATGCCGTTAAGCATTTCGTCCGGCGTGCTAACTATTCTGCCAGATCACCAGCTTAATAGTAATGATAATATTAACCAAAATGAAGTAGATTGACAAATTTATTTTTTTGAACCAGTGGAAGACACGCAAGATGTCGAAATATTGTTCACAAGATAGCACATGGCACTCTTCTTTTAATTTTGACTCTATATCTTCAGGAGGAGTTACCTCAATCCTTTCTATATTAACTAAAATGAAGTAGATTGACAAATTTATTTTTTGAACCAGTGGAAGACACGCAAGATGTCGAAATATTGTTCACAAGATAGCAAACGGCACTCTTCTTTTAATTTTAATAATAATAATAATAATAATAATAATAATAATGTTGATGATGATGATGATGGTAATTGTTTCAAATTATGTCACAAGGCCAGGATGTTCGCGGGAGGGTATGAGTCGATTACATCGACCCTAGTGTTTAACTGGTACTTATTTCATTGACCCAGAAAAACGATAGTCAAAGTTGACCTCAGCGGAATTTGAACTCAGAACGTAAACACGGACGAAATAACGCTAAGCATTCTGCTCGGCGGGTTAATGATTCTGCTAACTCACCTTCTTCTTATAATAATAATAATAATAATAATAATAATAATAATAATAATAATAATAATAATAATAATAATAATAATAATAATAATGATAATAATAATAATAATGTTTTCAAAATATGGCACAAGGCCAACAGTTTGAAAGCAGGGATAAGTGCATTACATCGACCCAAGTGTTCAACTGGTACTTGTTTTCTCGATCGCAAAAAGATAAAAAACGCGAAGTCAACCTAGGCGGAATGTGATGTCAGAAGGCAAAGACAGACCCAAAACCTCTAAGCATTTTGTCCTACGTGGTAACCATTCTGCCAATAATTCTGGCACAATGCCATCAACTTTTAATGGGAGAGAAATGGTCAGCTAAATTACTACTGTTAGCATATTTTATCAATCCCAGAAGGATGAGAAGCGAAGTTGACCTCGACAGTATTCCAACAACAACAATAATAATAATAATAATAATAATAATAATAATAATAATAATAATAATAATAATAACAATAATAATAATAATAATAATAATAATAATAATAATAATAATAATCTTGAAATAAAAAGTAACAAAATGTGGAATCTGAAGACGAAAACAATACCTATTGTCATAGGTGCCCTGCGAATGACAGCGAAACGGGCTGATTACTACCTAGCTCAGATACCAGGAAACCCCAAAATGGCTGAAGTTCAAAAGATAGTGCTCATGGGAACTGCCCATATCCTACGTAAAATACTGTCTATGTGATCTCAAATTTTAAAGCAAACACATAATTTTCTTATGGTTTCTTAAACATTCACTAGAACAAAACTGTACAAATCCAAATATATAGTACCCTAGGCATAACACCTACATGAACTTCTAA
>NC_068992.1:16405054-16405772 GCF_001194135.2 Octopus bimaculoides
AACAACAACAACAACAACAACAATAATAATAATAATAATAATAATAATAACGATAGTGTTATCAATATCACAGCAAGCAATGACGGCGTCGGCGTTAGAGATGATAATGGCGATGATGATGATGATGGTGATGATGATGATGATGATGATGATGATGATGATGATGATGATGAGGATGATGATGATGGTCATCATCATTATGATGTTGGTGATGATGATGACGACAACGACGACGATGAGGCTGTTGACGACAACGATGATGATGATGATGGTTTTGGTAGAGTCTGTTTTACGATTGTCGATGTCATCGCTTTTAATGTTGCTGATTACGAAGAAGAAGAAGAAGAAAAAAAAAAGGTGATTATACGATGACAGCAGTGACGTTTCTGTTGACCATTACGAAGATTCTGGTGATGCTGAGGAGGATAAGCTGATTACAAGACGTTGGTGGAATAATAATATGATTAACAAAATCATAAGAAAAGCAACGTTGATATAAGCAAGATTTGAAATCGGGACGTCATGATCCAGAACAGTGCCGCTAAGCATTTTGACCACTACTCTATACCTTGCCCGTCCACAAGACAATGATGATAGCTAACAGGCACGAACCTTCGAATTTAGGGGATTAGGATGTGTTAAGTTCAGAAATACATAAGTATGGATGTATGTATATATGTACGCACGTATGTATGTATGTATGTATGTATGTATGTAT
>NC_068992.1:16407385-16409622 GCF_001194135.2 Octopus bimaculoides
TGGAGAGAGAGAGAGAGAGAGAGAGAGAAAGATAGATAGACAGCTACGTTATATACATTTGTATGCATATATACATGCATACATCCATACACACACACACACATATATATATATATATAAACAAACACACGTATACATACATACGTACATACATTCATACATACATACATACATAAAACAAATTCTTCACTAACACCTACTTCTTAGAGGCGTGGAGCCGGCAGGATTCGAACCTAGTACACAAAGGGACACAACTAGAATACCGTTCAAAGCATTTACGTGATATTCTATCAATGCTATTATCTAGCGTCTAAATAACATTCAGTTGCTGCTAACGTTCATAGAATATTTAACATTACGGAAATAAAGTTTAACTTTGATGTGTGTGTGTATATATACATACACATATATATATATACATATATATATATATATATATATATATATGTGTGTGTGTGTGTGTGTGTGTGTGTGTGTGTGTATGTATGCATGTATGTATATATACCATATTCCCTCAATATCTTACTGGTATAGCGTTGTGTGGATTCTCTACAAATTTTATTTTCAATATGCATCTACTTCGTCGCTTTGTAGTTTTAGTTAGTGTAGCCCTTTATTATCTCAAGGTATAACGGAGTGATACTTCGAGATCCTGTAACCTACGTAGTTGCTACTCCTATCGTTTTGAAGTTCTTACATTTTCTTTGCTCTTTTATATTTTCTTATTGCTATTTAATTATATTAACTATCTATTAATGTCTTATTGTTCAGTTGTTTTGTTTCATTAATCCATGCTAATCCCACTATTATTACAAGCGTGGTGCTATATATTTTGTCTTTGTGTTGTTCTTAACGTTTTTTTGCCACTGACGACAGAAATCACAATATCTTGAACCTTGTGGCTAATAAAAACGTTATTAGCAGAGATTATGTAGAATCGCTAAGCTTCTCTAAAAACTGCGATGCAATATTTCTTCCGACTCTTTACGACCTGCGTTCAAATATCACTGAAGTTAACTTTGCTTTTCATCTTTTGCAGATCGATAAAAAAGATATACCAGTACGGGAGTCGAGAGTATCGCCTAACTTCTACTCCTTAGAATTACTAGCCTTGTGCCCCTAATTAAAACAATTAGCAGAGGCGGTAAACTGGTACAGTAGTAATCCGCTAAGCATTTTCCCTGTCTTTACGTTCTGAGTTCAAATTCCGGCGAGGTCGACTTTTCCTTTCATCCTTTCTGGGTCGATAAAATAAGTACCAATTGAACCCTGGGGTGGATGGCATTCACTTATTCTCCTTCCCGCCGAACTTGATGGCTTTGTGCCAAACATTTTAAATCATCATCATCATCATCATCATCATCATAATCAGTGTTATTATTATTATTATCATTATTATTACTAAGGCAGCGAACTGGCAAAAGTGTTAGCACGCCGGGCGAAATGCCTAGCGGTTATTCGCCCGTCGCTACGTTCTGAGTTCAAATTCAGCTGAAGTCGACTTTGCCATTCATCTTTTCTGGGTCAATAAATTAAATACCAGTGAATCATTGAGGACGATGTAATCGACTATCACCCTCCCCAAAATTTCAGGCCTTGTGTCTATAGTAGAAAGGATTATTATTATTTTAATTTTGTTATTATTATTACTATTATTGTTGTTGTTGTTGTTGTTGTTGTTGATAATAATAATAATAATAATAATAATAATAATAATGATGATAAGGTGGTGAGCTGGTAGAATCGTTAGTACTCTGGACCAAATGCTTAACGGCATTTTGCCGGGCGCAACGTTCTGAGTTCAAATTCCGCCCAGGTCGACTTTGCCTTTTATCGATAAATTACGTACGAATTGTGTACTGGGGTCGATGCGATCGATTCCCCCTCTCCCCACAAAATCCGGGGCCTGTGCCTATAGTAGAAAGGATAATTATTTTTGTTGTAGTTGTGGGTGTCGGTGTTAGTGTTTTGGTGGTTAAACGCTGGAGGGCGATGTTAATTTTAGTGTAAAAGTAAAGTTGATGATGATGATGATACTAACAATAGTGATATTGGTGTTTTGGTAGGGATGGGGAGGTGGTGGTGGTGGTGGCGATGGTGGTTGTGGTGGTGGTGGTGGTTGTGGTGGTATTTTTAGATATGACAATAGTAACAACGGTGTTGGTAATTCACATTTGCAATCATTCGGAGAAATTAGAAATAGAGAGAGGGAGAGAGAGAGAGAGAGAGAGAGAGAG
>NC_068992.1:16410294-16412272 GCF_001194135.2 Octopus bimaculoides
ATATGTACACAAACACACACAAATATATATATATGTATAGGTATGTATGTGTGTATGTATGAATGTATGTATAAAGATAGATTCGATTAGATAGATATGTATATATTACAATTATTAAATGTATAATCTATATTTTCCTTACATATACTATATATACGTATATACATATGCGTGTATTTTATATATACATATATACACACACACACATATATATATATATATATATATATATATATATACGTGTGCATGTGTATGTTTGTATATATGTATGGATTAATTAAGTACGAGTTGTGTGCCGTGGTCAATGTGATCGCTTGTCCCCCTGCCCACAAAATTCCGGGACTTGTGCCTATGGTAGAAAAGATGATTATTTTTATTTGTTTTTTTTCCGTAGTATGTATGTATGCCTGTATGTATGTATGCACGTATCACTTTTTCAGTTCTCTGGTATAGTACCAACTTTTTTTCTTCTTTTCCATGTAGCGTTACCAAAAGATTGGTCGCTCCTATCATCTTTCTTATTATTAGTGGAACTACAGCAGTTGTTGCGAAGACAATTACTTCTCTCATCATCATTGTATTTATTATTATTATTAAGATTATTATTATTATTATTATTATTATTATTATTATTATTATTAATACTATTATTATTGTCATGCTTTCAGTCGCCGTGTGTGCATGTATATATAGTATCCAATATTACAGACTTACCATTTATCTTCTTTTATCCTCCGTCTTATTTTTTCCCGTAATCTTTTGTAAAGTGTTCGCAGTTCGTTCTAACGACGAACTCTTCTTAACAAACTCGTTGTTTTTGTTGTTGATGTTATCACTGATGTTAAAATTAAGCTGTTTTCAAGTCTTTGTTCTTTTTTCTTTCTTTTTTTTTTGTTGTTCTGTTAACAATGCGAGTAATGTTGTCGTTGTTGTTGCTGGTATTATGACCGTTTTTTATTGTTGTGGTATCGTGTTCTCTGCTAAGGATAAATTCCGCGCTTACGCAACGTCGCCACTGACGGTCAGTTTTCAACTTGTAGTAGTTGTTACTGTTACTTTCGTTGTCACTACAAATATGGACAGAGTTATTACTATCAGAACAACTGCTGTTGCCAACATTATACTTAATTTTATTGTCACTTCAGCCATTAATTATTATCATTATTATCATTATTATTATTATTATTATTAGTATTATTATTATTATTATTATACACACTACACATTATAGTGTTATAAAAAATACTTACATCGGGCTACAAGTAACCTTAAATGCTAAGAACCCCCTATCATTCTTATTGTTGTTGTTATTATTATTATTATTATTATTATTATTATTATTATTATTATTATTATTATTATTATAATACACACTACACATTATAGTGTTATAAAAAATACTTACATCGGGCTACATGTAACCTTAAATGCTAAGAACCCCCTATCATTCTTATTGTTGTTGTTATTATTATTATTATTATTTATTATTATTATTATTATTATTATTATACACACTACACATTATAGTGTTATAAAAAATACTTATATCGGGCTACAAGTAACTTTAAATGCTAAGAACCCCCTATCATTCTTATTGTTGTTGTTATTATTATTATTATTATTATTATACAAACTACACATTATACTGTTATAAAAAAAATACTTACATCGGGCTACAACAAGTGACCTTAGATGCTAAGAACCCCCTATCATTATTATTGTTGTTGATGTGGTTATTATTATTATTGTTATTATTATTATTAGTTTATTGCCATGCTAGTATTCCCCCTCCCTCCCCAGTGTCCTTGTAATGCAAAGCATATATCCTTTCTTGCACGAATTTCCAAATCTTCGCTGCAGTTGTCGTGGTCGTGGTCGTCGTAGTTCTTGATAATGATGATGATGATGATGATGATGATGATGATGATGATGATGATGATGATGATGATGATGATGATGATGATAAGAAGTACGACGA
>NC_068992.1:16414536-16416093 GCF_001194135.2 Octopus bimaculoides
ACACACACACACACACACACACACACACACACACACACACACACACACACACACACACACACACACATACACGCACACACAGAGTTTTTTCATTTTTCTTACACTTTATGTTCTTCAGCAACTTCCGGATTTGGTGTCCCTCTTCTTCCATTTTCCTTTTCGTGTAGTTTGTCTTGGTGATACCATTACTCTAATTGAGAGATTCTTGCTGTTGCTGTTGTTGCTGTGGTGGTGGTAGTGGTGGCGATGGTGGTGGTGGTGTCGCTTTGGCTCCGGTGTTACAAATTGCTGTTTTCTGATATTTCTAGAATTCTTTTTTTTTTTTTTTTTACATTTCTCGATATTGCTTTCTGGTTTAAAATCCCGCAATACATGGAAGTCAAAAAGTCATTTTCGTACAGTTCCTGACAACAATTAATTGTTTATTTCTGTTAAGTCTGAGAATCGGTAAATTCTCTACAGCATTAGGTGAAGTGTACCACGTCATTTGTCCTAACACCCTACTCTCTCACTTCATCTCCTGCTGAAGACAAACTC
Source organism: Octopus bimaculoides (assembly GCF_001194135.2). NCBI lineage: Eukaryota > Metazoa > Mollusca > Cephalopoda > Octopoda > Octopodidae > Octopus > Octopus bimaculoides. The sequence continues at coordinate 16,415,074 of NC_068992.1, forward strand.
AGTTTTTTGTATTATTTCGGGGTCAATTAAAACAAAAAAAAACCCATACAAATCCAGGATGCTGACTGAGAGAAGTTGCTAGTCGCTTTGGATCCTTTCGCTGCAGTATTTGATGGAGTTATTATTCATTTATTTTAATACCTGTTTACTTATAGTTATTGGAGTGTGGCCATTCTGGAGCAATACCTTGTGAGATTTACAGTTCTATATTTAAGAGATGAGGAGTTATGTACCTTAATTACATTATTTACAATTGACAGATATTTGTCCTCATCTTGCTTGTGGTTTTATATATATATATAGGCGCAAGAGTGGCTGTGTGGTAAGTAGCTTGCTTACCAACCACATGGTTCCGGGTTCAGTCCCATTGCGTGGCATCTTGGGCAAGTGTCTTCTACTAATTCCTCGTGCCAACCAAAGCCATGTGAGTGGATTTAGTTGACGAAATTGAAAGAAGACCGTCGTATGCGTATATGAGTGAGTGTGTGTGTGTGTGTGTGTGTGTGTGTTGTGTACGCGTATGCGCGTGTCCTTGTGCTTGTGTTTGACTCCTACTACCGCTTGCCAACCGGTACCGGTGTGTTTACGTCCCCGTAATCCAGTGATTCGGCAAACATTATTTTAGAAGTGTGAACATTGGCGTCCGAGTGAACAAATACCCAACGGGAAATCGCTGATTCAGAAACACGTCTCAATGTAACAGTAATAAGTAGGTATATGTCAATCAACACGGAACAATCATCGAGAATGAAAATAAATTATCGTATTGAATAAAAGATATGGAGAGTTAAATAATATGATAACATTATATTATCTAGATTGCTAGACCTCCTATTACAAGTTTCAGCTCGCCATGTGGACATTTGTAAAGCTTTAGTATTCCAAAAGGACAATACTCATGAACACCATCCTCCTTTTCTTTAATAACCTGAAATTTGCAGCATAGATATCAGGTATGTGATACTGCAATGTGCATGGATACATAACACATACATACACACATGGGATGTATGTGTGCGT
>NC_068992.1:16416103-16417602 GCF_001194135.2 Octopus bimaculoides
GTGTGCGTGTGTGTGTGTGTGTGTGTCTGTGTGTGTGTGTGTGTGTGTGTGTGTGTGTTTGTGTATGTGTGTGTGTGAAGGAATGTAGAAAAGGAAAAATATAATAGAACTAAGGTACAGCTCTTAGTAAATTCTATAATTGATTTTATCCAACTCCCTTTTCGTAGGCTTAGAATATTTATAATCACAACAAATTTCTGGAGGTCACTGAAATCATATAATACCTACTATTGTGACATTTATTTATGCAACTTCATCATTGCTGATAAGAAAACATTTATCATGAAAGAGAGTGGGAAAATGCCGAAAAAGTAAAATATCTTCGAAAGCGTTTTGCTCCTTTTATTTCCATCGTTTTACGTCCTGAGTTTAAATTCTTATATGATCGTATTTGATTTTATTCTTCTCGTGTTAAATAAGATATAGCACCTGTGGGTGTCACCAATTGAAACTTCATTGAAATATGCTATGTACGTTAAAAAATATAACTGAAATTTAAACCAACTAGTCGACCATCCTTTATTGCTTGATTCTAGATTTATTGCAACGAATGAGTGACGTTATCTACAGTCGAATAATAGTTACAATCACGCTACGTTTTTTGGTCATTGATCTAGACTTGTTAGAATGAACGAATGTTTAGTGCACTTGGTGATTTGTCGTAAAAAGTTTTTTTAGGAAATTCTCTTTGAATTTGAAATAATTTTACTTCAGACTGCTTTTTAATGTTGCAACAGGGATATTGGGAGAATGTTTCGACCGATATGCAATGTCACAAATGATATCAGTATTCAAATCACGAAAAACATCTATCAAAGGCAGTCAGTCTTTAATCTTGACGATATTCCATGACAACTGAGACGATAACTATTGCGATGGTTGGCACTGAAATCATTGGAAATAGTCGTTTTTTTTTATTTTTTGGTTTGTGAAGTTTTGAAACAAGTATTTTTGAAGAATGCTTCTTTGTGAAGTTTCCGAAGAAGTGGATATCTCTAAACAGTACGTGTTATATGATTATGAAAGAAAAAATTGAAAAGGCGTCGTGTTGCGCAAAATTTGTGTTGCATTCATTGGCAAATAAAAAGAGGACCGAGCCACAGTTAGAGAGGAAGTGTCGAAACAAAATGACGGTCGTTATAATAATGCAGATCAGAGTCACGAGCACTAAAAAGTATAGCACTTCAATATTAATCAAATGTGAAGATTATTGTGGCTGCCTTGGTGTGTTTGAAAGGGAATCGCTTCTAATGAACCTTTTCTGTTCGTCAGAAGAAGAGTTGTATTTATTTGAAGAGATGTATCAAGATATAGGCGTAGGAGTGGCTGTGTGGTAAGTAGCTTGCTTAACAACCACATGGTTCCGGGTTCAGTCCCACTGCTTGGCACCTTGGGAGAGAGTCTTCTACTATAGCCTCGGGCCGACCAAAGACTTGTGAGTGGATTTGGTAGACGGAAACTGAAAGTAGCCCGTCGTATCTATGTATATATATATATAT
>NC_068992.1:16417969-16422226 GCF_001194135.2 Octopus bimaculoides
GCTCCAGCATGGCCACAGTAAAAAGATTGAAACAAGTAAAAGAGTAAAAGACATATCGTTCTGAATGAGATGGAGCTAAGAATGAAACTCGAGTCAAGATTTTTCCCAAACTCAAACGTTCATTTTTCAACATTCCTGGTATTGTCACCACTTCTAGGGATAGATTCGGCTTTATCAAATGTAGACCTATGTATGGAACTTGACATAATTTTGGAAACATACTTTCAAATGTCATTAAAAGTAAATGCAATTACAAAAGTGAAAACAAAAGTCATGATTTAAGTATCTTCAGTAAATAAAAAGCATCACATTTGAACAACTTTCACTATTTTCAATCTGACAATTTTCAAAAGTCTTGATGGTAACAGAAATGTCTTTTATACGATTAGATGTATATAAATAACTCATTTCCGGGATCGTTGGCATCATACATAATTCATACTTGTGGAATATGTCTGCAGATATAGGAACATTGTGCTTGTTTTATTGTGGCTATCATTGCAATACAGATGAGACATGTTTTGAGCATTTCTTATGAAGCTGACAGCTTTTGAATGCTAAAGGTTTTAATGGTGAATTCTCGTAGATCAAGATAACTATTTGTCAAGCATTGTGAGAGAACTTCATGGTATGTATGTTCTTTATGGAGCTATGCCTTCACAAATATGCATTTGCTCACTTTATAACTGTTGACAATTCTGAAATTGCTTTCCCTCAAGTGACAACTCGCTGACATGTTTTGTAGTTTAGAAATATGACCAGTTGCATGAGGAAAAATGCGAAAGCAGCCCTGATTTTTTTCTGTATACTAGGCAGCGAAATAAAATCTCCGATTTTGTGAATAAAGCTTACCTAACTTGATATGAAACTGGGTGACCATGACAAAGCACATATAGTCTGTAAAATATGTGTTGAAGACCTGAGTCTGAGATTGCTTCACATACTTAAAGAGAACATTTCCAGCTTTATACAGTGACAAAATTAACGTTGGTGTGTTTGACGGTCACAGATTAGGTGGCTATTGAAGGACGAGCAGATTTATAAACCATATCTGGCGTCCATGAAGGAGCATGGAATGCTCCATCAAATTATGAAGAACAAGTGCTAACCGTGTTAACCAGATTTAGAACCCTCGGCTGCTACGTGCATATAAAAGCGCATTTTCTGCATAGACATCTGGACTCCTTCAATGAAATAATTTCAATGCAATAAGTAGTCGTGAGCAATGAGAAAGATTCCAAGACACCGAGACTATGAAGACTACGTATCAAGGCAGATGGAACAAAACATGATGGCTGACTGTTGCTGTCGTACTGCAAATTATTCACGGAAAGCAGCAACGAGAAAGTTCACTCCTTGATTAACTGAAACTACAGTTTGACAGAAATATTTATCCTGAGATGTGTAATTAAACATTTTGTGTCAGAGGTTTGTTACACCATAAAAAAAAACCATTTGGTTTGTATCAGTTTCTTATTGCATTTAAGGTAAAATTCACATTTTTTTGGTAAGGTATGAATTCCTGTTTAACAAAAATCTTGACCTGATAGAAAAATTCTGGGGGATTTTTTAACCCACAAATTTCAAATTAGGTAAGACTAAGAACCTTTCGAAAATACTCTCCAAACTTATCAATAAAACAATAAAATCAGCTGACCAGCCCTATTGCTTACGGACAAACAATACAATTGACCTTATTTAGAGGGTAAATGATAAAAACGACGTGATAGAATAGAATTAACTGTAGTTTTGAAATCAGCCAATTTTAGCTAAAATCAAGTGAAAATGTAAACTCAGCAGAGATTCTGTTCAAAATTGTTCCGTATTATATGTAAATACTTATCTACTTACATACTGTTATCACACAAGAAGCTCCTGAATAATCTAAATTCTAATATAACAATTATATTGAATAATGAAAGCGGTAAGCCTTACAAAACCAACTCTTGTCCTGGTGACGAGAATACCACGTTTGACTAGCGGCTGTCTATACACTTACAAGAGGTGCTATATAATACAGTATATCATAAAATAAGAATCCAAACTTTCAATTAGAAAACATTAGTAAATAAGAAATCTATCCCATTCAGTATTTCTCAGAAAATATAGATAAAGGAAGCTATACTTACAAGGAAGACATTTATTTTCCATATAAACACACGCATAACACTCAACCACCGATGATGACTTTGCCTTTCATCCTTTCGAGGTCGATAAAATAAGTATCAGTTGCACACTGGGGTCGATGTAATCAATTCATCCCCACCTCCTCCAAGCTGCCCTTGTGGCAAAAATTCGAAATAGTTATTTCCAGATCAAATATGCTTGTGACACGTTTGAACTCGTAGACACGCCATTCATTGTGTTTTGTCAAGGATAAAATTTCTCGCTGTAGACAAATGGTGTAAATACGCCTAAATCAGTTCGCTGTGCCACCTATTTAGACTGTTAGATGCAAGCATATCGGAGTGGTTATCTCCTCTTCGTTAACAAACACTAGGCAGGTGGCGCTGCGAAGTGATAGAAGAGATTCTTTCTCTTATACTATTTCAGTCGCCTTACGGTGTCTGATCAGCGCTATGCGGCGGCTCACCGTGTGCAAATCCAGGAAAGGGAGCGCTAAGCAGTGAAGTATAGAATTGTAATGTTATTATCAGTACAAATATGCGTGTGGAACGTTTGAACTCGAAGACAGCCCATTCACTGTGTTTTGTTAACAAGAACATTTCTCGCTGCAGACAAATAATGACAAATGCTGACAATTGATAGGAGTCGCTGCGAACGGACAGGTGTATGTACACCATTTGTCTATAGCGAAAAGTTCTTGCTGTTTCAAACAGTTCTGATTTTTGTAGGCGTTCTATCTTCGTATTTGTGCCAATCTTTTTGAAACATGTGCATAGTTGAGTGCTGACACTCTCAAGCGCCCCAATTATTATCACGTCTACTCTCCTCGTTGACCACAACCTTCGTATTTCCTTTTTGACTGGTGAGCACTTTTGACAGTTAATTTTCCACGATTTTATTGGATTGTTTGAAGAAGCTTCCGCCAAACAAAGGGTTCGAATGAGTCAAACAAATTAATATTTAAAGGAAGTAATTAACACCCTGGAGGTACGATTTATATAAAAGGGAGGCCATATGTCACTCATTCATTACAATTTCAAGCTATCTTGCAGATATTAAAATAAACTTTACCGTATGAATACACAATGCCTAAGAGGAAATCCTATTCTGTAAAGGAAAAGTTAAATCTGGTTGACCGCATACGAAATAGCGGAATCAAAGCCAAACTATTGAGTGAGACTGGTGTTCCAGAGTCCGCCCTGCGTGGTTGGGTTAAGGATGAGGTTAAACTCAGGAGTTATATAAATATAGTTGTGGACAGTGAGGGCCTAGCTAGGAAGAAGGCCAGGACTGCCACTGACAGTGAACTTGAGAAAGCAGTTTTCATCTGGTTGTCCAGGAGCAAAGTGACAGCAACTCCCTGGCAGGCGTCATTATCAGGATCCAGGAAGAGAAGTTTCATAGCCAGCTGCATCCAGAACAACGTGCCTGGGCTGACCAGCAGACCTTTCTAGCCAAGGGATGATTGTACTGGTTCCAGAGGCGCCATGGTGTAGGTGATGTCAAGATCAGTGGGGAGCAGAGATCAGAAGACAGCCAAGCTGCAGATGACTTCCCAGGTACTCTTAAGTAGCACATGGAAGCAGAGTCCCTCACCCCAGAACAACTGTACGATGCAGACGGGTCTGGATTCTACTGGAAGATGCTACCAAGCAACACCCTAACAGTAACAACAGATGCCCATAAGACCTTGGGCTACAAATACATTTGTGCGTTTACATATATATATATATATATATATATATATATATTACATATAAAAGGGTAACGGATTATTAATTTCTTGATAACTTAATATTTAATAATTTTTACCAAGCCGTTCGGTATGTAAACACCATTATCGGTGAAGAACTTATTTAAAAGTTCTTATAAATTTATAAACATAATTAAGCGATCAGCAACAGTTGCTTCACCACATACCGAAGTTCAGAAATAGCAGTTATATATATAAACGCACAAATATGATGAAGTGAAGGAATGACCATGATTATTGCTGATCGCTTCCTTCTACTTGATCATCTTTAAGTTCATGAAGATGATGCATAACGAACGTTCTTTGCGCCTTATTAATACATACATACCTAAATGTGTGTATGTGTGTGTGTGTGTGTGTGTGTGTGTGTGTGTGTG
>NC_068992.1:16422236-16426746 GCF_001194135.2 Octopus bimaculoides
GTGTGTGTGTGTGTGTGTGTGTGTGTGTGTGTGTGTGTGTTTGCTTAAATGTAAGAGCGTGTGCATGATTGCCATGGTAGATATGTATGTTTACATACTGTGTACAATGCTTAAGCAGTGACAGCCACTTCCCTATTCATGTGTATATATGTGCATGTACATGAATTACTTGTGTACCCATATAAAAAGGCTTTGCCGCTATTTCTTGTGGGAAGTTTTCCCTTTCACCTGTCGTGTTCCTTAATGGCAATCACTTAAGCATTCATACGGAATCTGCACATTAACTATATTATAAATTCATAGCCTTGTATTTATGCAATTAATTGCTATTTCATGCGTTTATTATGATATTTCCTTGACAGGAGAATTTAAGTAAAGCTTCTCGTGGCAAATTCAAATGATTAACTTATTTTCGATTCAATTGCTAAAGTTACTTTTGTTTACTTATGGAATAATATCGGTTATAAATCATGCCTATAACACTAAATCATAAATGTCTTCTACACATTCATTGTAGTTTCCTCCAGAAATATTTTACAATGTAAAGGAACTACTGTTACAATTTATCAATAATTTGCGTCCTCGGGTTTCACACAATATCCTATGAAGTTTCAGATTTTTTTAATGTATCTATCATATTTCTAAGAAATTTTCTAAATGTATGAACGACATAATTTCCGTTTCACTCTCATCTTCAAAATATAATAATTATAAAATAATTGTGTTTGTCGCAGCCAAAAGTGGAAAGTGAGTCGTACATACCTTTGCCAAATGTTATACTAAATCTGCTTGTCATTGCGTTACTTATCCCGTTGGTAACGCTTTCAAGTGATTAGTGTAAAAGGGAGAGAATGTAAATAGGGAGTAAGACAAAGTGGGAGGGGGAAAAGAGGGAGAGAGAAACGTCTATGATATGAGGTAGAGAGAAGCGTCCATGATATGAGGTAGAGGGAATGTAATTGTAGAGCTTTCACGTGATTAGTTGTAGAGAAAGAGAGAAAGAAAAAAGGAGAGAAAGAGGATAAGGTGAAGAGCGAGATAGAAAGAGGGCGAAAGGAAAAAGGGAGAGAGAAGCGTCCATGACGTGGGGTAGGGGGGACGAAATATCTATTACATGGTTAAAAAAGTTAGTTAAAGATCGAGGAGGGGAGTCTAAAATATAATTTTAGCAAAAGGGGAGATGTTCTGATGGTAAGGTTACAGAGAGGCAGAAAGAGAGAGGGAGGAGAGAGAGGTAGGAGACAGAGAGGAAAGAGATATGATGATGATGGTGGTGGTGGTGGTGGGAGAGATGGAGGAGGTGGTGATTGGTTAGCGTGATGTGTATTTGTTTTTAATTGAACTAAGTTATCTATATCACCTATCACTTGACCCATAAGCATATGTGAAATTTCGTGAAATATTCAAGCTTATTTACGTGGTAGATATATGCAATTTAACTGAAGACTGTATTATATGTATGAGATATGTTTTCTTCTTTATGGGGGAAATGGAAAAATAAGATTGGATATTTATTTTATGAATGCTGTACATTAAGCCTATAAAATTGTGCATAAGTATATAAAGCGTATGTATAAAGTGCAGTAAGTAATCCTCGTATTCCATTTTCTTTCACTTTTCAATGAGCAGCAGTTGAGTGACTATCTTTCCATACGGGCACACCACGGGCTACGCTTTCAGGTTTTTTAGATAAAGTTTTCGGAAATAGCCCAATAGGTTTACCATTAATTCCGTGAAATATTCACGGGTTCCGCAGATGTCGTATAAATATGATAGCTACAGTCATTTATGATTTGAAACATTAGACCAGACTGGATTCTGACCGAGGATTAAATTGCTCATCATGAAAATCGCTGGTTTACGTACGTTATATTTCTGAAGGAAAATACAACATTATTCACTATATCTATGACTCAGAATAATGGTGAAAATTTAAGGAGGGTATTTTTTTTTATGAGCAGAGAAAAATTACTTAAGCAAGTGGAAACGAGTAATTCTCTTAAATTTTCCGCGAGACAACATTTTAATTCACATGCCAAGAAAATACCATATTAAAAGCTTGAAATAATAACATAACATAGCAATGAATGACGTAATAAAAAAGCTATGGATATACAATATAGTTGGTGTGTAGATCCTATAAGAACGCCGATGTGTTCTTATAGGATGGGTAACTCAATAGAAATGAAAGAGAATATATCCAAAAGGAAGTAGCAACAGCGCCAGTAAAAATTAAATATCAGCTTTTATTTGTCAGTTTAAAAAAAATTAACACAAATTTTTAAATAATAACAAAAATACCACAGGGCAATTTCCTCTTACATAGTGTCGCATACATGAGAAGGATTTAGTCGGGGAAATCAATCCCATTAATCATTTTTAGGACTGGTATATATATATTCATGTGTTCATATGTATACAACTGTATATGTGCATATATATATATATATATATATATATATATAAATATATATATATATGTTTGTGTGTGTGTGTGTGTGTAATGACACTCATACATGTATATATGTATTAACATAGTAGGAAGACAGGGTGAGAGAGAGAGAGAGAAAGAGAGAGAGACTATCTAAACGTAATGACGGAAGATATAGCAAGTCCTTTTTATTCGATGACTCCACACAGTGTTTCAAATAGGAAGGAAATTAAAGGACCAGTCATGGTAAGTGAAACCATTCCCAATCTATTCACTTGTAAAAGGGTAAAAAATCATTGGCATTAATATTACAAATTTAAGAATTCAGCAGCCAAGATCTTTTCAAAAATATATACAATATATTTGGCATCGCTGAATAATAGTCATTATGAAACTATAGATATGTTACATTCGCATTACTGTTGTATGTACGTCACTGGCAAGTATTTCCTGTCTATTGTATTCTGACTCCAGTATTTAATATTCCAAAGATCATCGTAGAATGACCTGCAACTCGAGGCCAACATTTCAAAGGACTAATGTATGAATCTGAATCATTTTATATCGTCATTTTATAAATCTTTTTTTCTGTAAATGCGTTATATGTCATGCCTGCTGCGCTCGAATCTAAATCGGTAAAGGATAGGTTTATTTTTCGATGTATGACTACCAATCAAGAAGCCATTATAAGAAATACTCTGAATAAAAACACAAATGAGAAATTTCCCTTTCGCTTTTTTTATACAATGCCTACATTTAAAAAATGCAATGGATCCGACGGGCCTGTATAAGAGTTCCAAGAAAGGGCAAACACCGCATAAATTATGCGTAGGAAGTGTGAAATATAAAACCAAAAACCTCAATGTACACATTGAAAACAAGACGCTCACTATGAGATGAAGCCTTTTCATTACAGGTGATCGGATGATGTATCTAACAAATGGTTTGCAACCAAGTAATTGTAATTACAGTAGTCAACTGGTAACATCACTCGTGATTAAAGAGAGCGGCGAGATTTGTACTCTTGTAATATATTTGTAAGGAAAAATAGAATCAAACAGAAATACACACACGAACATTATATATATATGCGTGTGCATCGTTGGCGATTTTCTTTCTCCGTCTTCCCTTCTTTGGACTTTTTCTATATTTCTGCTGAACAGCTCCACTCGAAACTTGAAATCCTCTTTCTTTTCTTTCTTTTCCTGAGCGTCCAATAACACTGTATCGAAGTGCCATTCGTATCGAAGTGCCATTCGTATCGAAGTGCCATTCCATGTCTTTCAATATGGAATTTTAAAACAAGTGCGCGAAAAAGGTCTTACTCCAATCTTTTGGGAGTTTATTATTTCAGCTTTCAAAGAACATAACTTTCGATATTTCGCAATCTTTTTTCCTTTACTTTTAACAAACTTTTTCGTCAACAGCTATCAAACATTCTATCACTGCGCATGCGAACACACTCATTAATTATTTATTTATGTATATATATATATATATATATATATATATATATATATATATATATATATATATATATATGTATGTGTGCATGTATGTATGTTATGTATGTATGTATGTAATGTGTGTTTGTATGTATGTAGAAATGTATGTACGTACGATGCTTCTATGTATGTACACGTATATATAAACCTATATACGTGTGTCCGCGTGAATAGTTGTGTGTATGTGTGTGTGTGTGTGTGTGTGTGTGTGTGTAAATACTCACAAAGGCAAATACGTTTCCATCAGAAATGCACTCATTACATCATTGTCGGAAACGCAAAAAGGAAATAAACACGGTAATTAATAGATAAATAGGGAAAATAAATATCACAAACTTATTCGTGCGTCAATTATTCACTTCGGCTCGCTGCGAAGCAAGGCTACACATTACACATTGGTTTGAAGAGTTTCAAACAGATCGATGTCAGTGCATGAAGACTGTGTAGATTTAAATTATTAAAATTTGACAAGAAAATTATAAAAACACTTAAACATGCACACGTAACACATATTCACACTGACTCCGCAGATGCACGTAGATGTATATATATATATATATATATATATATATAT
>NC_068992.1:16427333-16432690 GCF_001194135.2 Octopus bimaculoides
ATATATATATATATATATATATATACACACATATAATACATAAATACACACATACATACATTCATATATGTATGTATGAGTGTATTTGTACACACATGAGTGTGAGTGAGAAAGTAGGTTTTTATACCTATTTAGACTACTTTTCGGTTCAATTTGTACATGCAAAGGTATGCCAAAAAGTAAGGCAAAACCTGAAGTTGAACTAATTCTCTAGTTCTCTCTCTCTCTCTATCACACACACTCTCTCTCTTTCCCTCACTCTCTTTCTTTCATGTGTGTGTGTGTCTGTATGTGTGTGTCTTTGTATGTGTGTGCGCGCGTCTGAGCGTGTTTGTTTGCTATAGAATTTAGCTTCATTGCAATCCTATCATAATGTCGCTTATTTCGCATTTGTTTCTATCTTTTCTATTTTTTCTTTTCCTCATGCTGACATTACGGTGTTGTTGAGAGAACATTTACCTACTACTTCTAGCGGATACGTCATGACCTTGTTGAGTTTCCTTTCTTATTTTGTTATACACACTTCTGCCAGAAATACATTAAGTATTAATTATATATGCAATCTTTCTTTCCAAAGACGTGTCTTCTATTTTTTAAAGTAGACATGCTAGAAATAGTGCCCAAATCTCCCTAAAATCCATGAACGAATATTCCAAAATTAAAGACATATTCGACAATTCATATTTCAGAAATGTTATTTATTCTTTTCTCTCTAGGCAGAAGACCCGAAATTTTGGGGGAGGTGGCCAGTCGATTAGATCAAACCCAGTACGCAACTGGTACTTAATTTATCGACCCCGAAAGGATAAATGGCAAAGTCGACCTCGGCCGAATAGAAATACTATTTATTATTATAGTATTGGTCGTTTCTTTTTCGGACATATGATTCTGCTAGAACTAGTTGCTAAATTTTCGTAGGAACACCGTAAGGGTCTTTTATGTCATTCTTTTTTTTCAGACTCATTAGATAACGTAATCTTATAAATATTGTGCATGTAAAAAAGGGCTCTATGAGATTTCTTCTGTAGGTCTTTCCGATCAAAACTAGCCTGAGTCAAACAACAACACGAAAAACAACAACGGCAACAACAACAACAGCAACAGCAGCAGGAAAAAGAACATCCATCGAGTATTTTGTTACCACGGGGCTTTTCCTGAATGCATTTTGCTTCAGCTTAGCTACCTCAGGCAATTGCAGTTGATAAAAGGCAGAGAAAAGTATATGAAATGCAACAATAAAAATATACGGGCCTCGCACAATCTGCTAGTGATAGCAACACCTACATCAAATTACATTTAAAACTAAGAGGACACCATTGAAAATGCAGGGTGCGATACAGAAGGGACTGAGTTGGTTACTGCTGAAGCAGCTTTGAATATAGTTTTGTATGGTCTGGGCTCAAATGAGTTTAAACATCAATAATTACCTCATGGACTTATTATTCTTTTGTACTCTAGGCAAAAAGCCCGATATTGTTGGGGAGGGAGCCAGCTGATTAGATCGACCCAGGATGCAACTGGTACTTAATTTATCGATCCCGATAGGATGAAAGGCAAATCCAGCCTCGGCGGAATTTGAACTTTGAACGTAAAGACAAACGAAATACCGCTAAGCATTTCGTCCAGCGTGCTAACGTTTCTTATTTCTTTACTGCCCACCAGGGGCTACACACAGAGGGGACAAACAAGGACAGACAAACGCCTTAAGTCGATTATATCGACCCCAGTGCGTAACTGGTACTTATTTAATCGACCCCGAAATGATCAAAGTCAAAGTCGACCTCGGCGGAATTTCAACTCAGAACATATCGGCAGACGAAATACTGCTAAACATTTCGCCTAGTGTGCTAACGTTTCTGCCATCTCGCTGCCTTGCATGGACTTATCATAACTTATAATTAATTGTAAGGCGGCGAACTTGCGGAGTCGTTAACTCGCCGAGCGAAATACTTAACGGTATTTCACCCGTCGCTATGTTCTGGGTTCGCATTCTGCCGAGGTCGACTTTGTCTTTCATCCTTTTCGGGTCGATAAATTAGGTACCAGTTGAGTACTGAGCTCGATGTCATCGACTATCCGTCTCACCATAATTTCAGGCCTTGTGCCTATAGTATAAAGGAATATTACTTATAATTGTATGTATATGAATTAGTCTTTTGGGTTTATGACTGGAGGAAATCTCACTTTGTGAACATCATTCTTTCATAAGAAATTCCGGATTTAGAAAGCGGCTTACTTAAGTGTGTTTGCATTAACCAATTAGCAAAGTTCACGTATTTTTAGAATCATAGACGTCTAGGTTTCTGTGAGACAGGGAACAAAGCTATTATATTCAAGTAAGAGAGTCAAATGTGCAACATAGTGAATCTGTGTTGCTACTTTTGTTTAGCCTCAAGTTAATGCAAAGCTAGTGTATTTATAATCAAACGCATACCAGCTGCAATCATCTCATCTACTTGGGGCTAAATTCTTTTTTTTTGTCTCTGTAAATGGTTTCTCTTACAGTACTGGGGCCATATATCTAATTGTTGAAGCGATAGTAGACTTAATGTGACAATATAAATAAACCATATCTAATTCTAGGCCAGCGTGAACACAAAAACGATAAATACATAAACACGTGTGTATGCAAGCCGCGCACGCACACATACACTCTCTCTCTCTCTCTCTCTCTCACACACACACACACTCTTACAGAACACATACACGCACTGTCTCTCGCACACACACTTATACACAGATACACATACATATATATTGAAAAATGAAGTGAAAGATAAACTGACATGTGTTTCTAATATGCTTATTCATTCATTTTGTTTCACTTAGAGAAAATAATTATGTGTGTGCGAGCATTTGTATGTCTGTATGTTTATGTGTGTGTGAGAGAGAAGAGAGAATGAGTATGTGTGCGTGTGTGGGTATGTGTGCATGCGTGTGCGTGTGTGTGTATGTACAAAAATATCAATTTACTTTATCCTTTTCGTCCAACACGCCAAGATTTGAAGATCTCTCGTTCCAAAAGTGTTCGCTGGCGTGCTAACGTTTCTTATTTCTTTACTGCCCAGAAGGGGCTACACACAGAGGGGACAAACAAGGACAGACACACGGATTAAGTCGATTATATCGATCCCAGTGCGTAACTGGTACATATTTAATCGACCCCGAAAGGATGAAAGGGAAAGTCGACCTCGGCGGAATTTGAACTCAGAACATAACGGCAGACGAAATACTGCTGAGCATTTTGCCCGACGTGCTAACGCTTCTGCCAGGTCGCCGCCTTATAAAGCTCCGTAAGTGAACCTTACGCCATCGATCAACATTGTTATAAATGTCTGCACCGTCTCATCTGATATGGTACAGTTTTCTGGGCAGTTGTGTAGTCATTAGTTCTGCCTGTTTTTTCTAATCGCTTCATCTTTTCTTTTGAATAACACCCAGAAAGATCTAGTTTCCTTTCCGATCAACACAGATTACGGAATTCCACGCATTGGTTACCGCTCGGACTTCTTTTTCGAGAGAATAAGGAAATCGTTATCGATGTTGGATTGTTTTCATTTTTCACGACGTATCATGAGAGACTGAAGTATTCATACGACTTTGCTCGGCAAACGCTTTCTCTGCTAAATATTTTGAATAAAGATAACTGCAACGAAGGAAGACATTTTCCCCGTTTTTCAATTTCCCCGTTTGAGTAACGCGTGTGTTGCGGGTGCGCGTGTATGTGTGTATGATTGGGTGTGTGCGGTATTGTTGTCTTTTCTTCGTATTACATTGGTTTATGTAGTGCAAATTTGCGTTTTCAGACACTAAATTGCGTCTAGCTATTTGAGTGCATGTTTTTTTTGTTATTTTTTTTTGCTTTATTGTTATTTTACCCTGTTATCTTCTTTTGTTTCTGTTTGTCTATTTTTGTTTAAAGTTACGTTCGTGTATATGAAGATTAAATGATTGTTTTGTTTCAAAGGGGCGTATTAAGTGACACTCCCTCTCCTGCTTTTTTTCTCTCTCTCTCTCTTACTGCTTGTCTATTAGTGGAAGCCATATTGCAAATTACAGTAAACACAATAAAGTTGGAAAAAACTCAAGTTGTGTGTAAAGCAGATCTTATGTCTGCCACTTAACAAACTAAAGTAGATAAATTCACAGAACAAAAGAGTCAGAATTAGAAGTGGAAGAGTCATAAGAAAAAATGCATTAGAAAATACAAGGAGCACGAAATAACTACCAAATGTAAAATATAAATGAAAATCAGAATGAGAATGTAAACTACGAAGCCAGAAGTGCTAACATGAGTACAGTAAAAAAACAAAACATTATATATCTAAACTCTAGAAGCAATATATTTTGAGAACAGATATATAATCTTAGCAACATAAAGAATATATAAAAAAGGAAAGCAAAAACTGTATATGAGCATAATTTAACAACAGGAAATTTTAGGACTGGAAATTATGTCCTTGATAATATGGAGAAGATAATTTAAGAATTATTAATAATGAACTTATTTTGGGGGACCATAATGAGTGATATACAGGAATAGAATAACAACATCAAACATGGAAACCTGAAAACCACCATTGTAGATTAGGTTAAAACAAACACAAATATCAATATGGTTAGGAAAAATTAAATAATATAAGCGGCAGTCATTGTGGATAAGTAGCGAAGTAAATATATCATCAAATTTACTCAAATATACTATCAAGTTCCAAGCAAATGTCTGTGGATCAATAACTGAAAGGTCTTCTTATGAAAAGAACATGACAGCATAGGAAAGATATGTAACAAAGAAATAACTAAAATTATAGAAGGATTCCAAAAAGGGACTCATATAAAATATAGCATTCTGAGCTTTTGCTGTTAGCTAATGCTTATTTAAGATCTACATTGAGTTATGATTTCCATCTATCAAAAAACATTCGGGTTCGAGTTTAAACACAGCTAAAATAAGCCTTCTATTCAAACAATCAGACAATAATAATAATATGATTCAGTGCAACCATGAGATAGAGAATAGGAAGCCACACAGTCTTAATTGAGAAAGAAAACAAACTATGCTGGATCATAGATATAGCATGCCCAGCTGACAACACGGTATGCAATAAGGAAGAAAGAAAAGTCGAGAGGTATGACAGGTTAGCTTGGGAAGTTAAGTAATTGTGGTCGATGAAAAAGATAGCAGTAGATAATAATAATAATAATAATAATAATAATAATAATAATAATAATAATAATAATAATAATAATAATAATAGCTATCTTTATCAAAGGAAAAATGACAAATACATCTAATGTGAACCTTGACCAGCAAAATGTCATAAAAGAGTTAGAACCAGCGGAGAGCTACAAATACC
>NC_068992.1:16433166-16438741 GCF_001194135.2 Octopus bimaculoides
TTATACCCGAGATTACTCCAATATGGCCAGCCCCAAGGAAAAAATAAGCTAAGAGAATTAGATTCCTTGGAAACAAGCAGCGAATTTATACGAAAACAAGGACAGAAAAAACAAAGAAATGTTACACAAATACAAATGCAATTAACAGGACATAACAACAGATGTCTTTCGGCTAAGGCGAATTAAATTAAGCTGGCGTATGTGGAAGTAAAGCCTTACGGCAGGGACATGGAGGAATACAGGCACAGGGAGGAATATAGATGTTGCACGGATGATAGTCGGACCAAGAAAGAAAGGTCAGGCCTGGCCCAACTGCGGTCACGTGGGGAGAGTAGAGAGAATACCTAAGCTTATCTATTACCCACATAAATTCTACCAGGAATAATAATGAACCTGATTCAAATCAATAGATCATCAAGAAAAACGTGCCTTCTAATCGATGTATTAAACCGTACACATGACCGTATCTCTAAAAGGAATGAAGAAACTCTCAAATTATAGAATTCTAGAAATAGAGATAACTCGACTGTGGTGCCTAAAAACAGAAACAATACCTATAATGATAGGTGCATTAAGTGTGATTAAAAAGCATCCAGGCAAATACATAAGCAAAACACCATATGAATGTACGTAACATAGAGAAAATAGCACTACTAGGAACTGCGCATATGCTACGTAAAGCAATTTCAATAGAATGAAAATAAGAATACCACAGCAAACCACAGCACATGCCCAAGTTACCCAGACCTGCTTTCGGTAGTGCAGTGCAAGGACGTGATAAAAATAAAACTACTAGATGATAATAATAATAATAATGCTTCTTTATAATTTTAGTACAAACACGGTTTTGAGGTGAGTGAGACGAGTTGATCACATCGACATCTAGTTCTTGGATTTATTTTCTTTTATCGAACTCGAAAGAATATCTGCAGAGTCGGAACCCACAACGCAAAAATTAGGGGGATATAGTCCCTAGAATGTTTTGGCCGCCTTAACAATTCAACTAACCCACAACTAGTGGCTAGGAAGCAATGATATTCATTTGTACCGTTCAGATATGTAGGCAGGGGAAATAATCCAGGAACTATATTCAGGCGATAAATAGTTTTTTTTTCTCAATCTCTAGAGAAAGAAGATACAATGTTATCATCGATGGAAACTGAAGTTACAGAATCGAGAAAGGTAATTAAATACAATATTTATGTTATCAAGTGTCGTGCTTCGGTTATCTTTGTATTTTGTTATAGTTACTGGTAGAACCGTTGCAGCTTATCTCCTTTTGAAGTTCGTTAACTTGTTTTGGAACTATTTATTGATGTGTGAATATCTTGCGATGATGATGTAGTCCACCGACAAAAAATGCGGGATACCATTCTCCACAGTCGTACGAGCTGTGTCAATGAACGAAGGTTGTTGTCTACGTAAAACTTGTTCCTCGGTGAATTATTTGTGCCTGAAGATCTTAAAATAACGAAGAGCAGTTTAGTTGTGATGTTATTGCAGCGCCATCGGTATTTTCTTTATTGTTTATGCATGCAAGAATTTCTTGTGTGTAGTGAAAACTTTCCAAGAGCGGTAAGGAGGTGGCGGTTGTTGCTGTGCGAAAAGGTGGAACCTGATATAAAAGTTGATGAGATTGATGACGGTATTAATATTCAACAAGTTACTCTGGTTAAATTTGCTGCTATTTATTTTGTGTTGCCCATTGTAGCAAGTTACGATGTTATATTCACTTCCGAGAGTCGTTTGTCGCGTTTCTATATAAATGCAGGATTGTGATTGCATAATGAGACCAACCTCTTCGGTGGCGATTTTCATATCTGTCGTTATGCTTTGGCAGTAAAGTGATTAGTCAATAAACGAGATAAGAATATTGCATGAAGTTACATGTTATCTTAGTTCTATATAAGTATTGTAAGATTTTTACTAATATATTGTGATGTTTTTCATTTCGATTTTGTTTTAGGTTTACATGGATATAATACTACAGGTGAATTGCTGATATATCTGAAACATAACGTGTGCAGTATTGCAGGTTTTAGATGTATAATAATAATGTTTTAAAAGAGGAGAGAGTGTTCATCTAGAATATTTCCCTTAATACTTCCGTGTTAGTTTATTTTACCGACAACAAAATCATGAAATCAATGTTGATCTCGGTGAGAATTTGAGCTCTGAATGTACAGAATCTGCACAAATAACGGAAAGTATATTTTCGGATATTCAAACGATTGACCCAGCTGGCTGCTTAGAAGATTAATAATGATGATGATCATTGTCTTTACCGTTATCTTTGTCGCTATTGTTGTTATGGCTGCACTTACAGTCATTGTTACTGCTATTTTCCTGAAATGTCATGCATTTGTGGCTTACTTTGTAATGCTTCTTCTTTTATAGTATAAATGTAAGAATTTTCAGAGGGATCGATTGTATGTCCATTGGCGCCCACATGTTAATTTGAAATATATATCAATGTATGTTGAACATACATTTTCCAATCAACATTCAATCAGAAATCCATCTCTCCTCTTTAAAAGCATATTATATTCAGAAGTAGTTTAGTCGGTAGATTTATTCATTTTAAGACAAAAGCGGAAATTTTGAATGTGATTTACCCGATAATAGTAGCAGCCCCTATGTCTGGACAGAGCTTTCTTCATTAACGTAAGTATTTAGTTGGTCGTCGTAGAGAGGAACCTGAAACAGCATATAACGATATTATCAGAAAATTATTTTGTCAACGAATTCAGAGCAGCCTGCAAAATGCTTTTAATGCAAATGCGAAGATTATGCTTCCATTATAAAAAAAAAAGTTTATAGTTTTTCAGGGCCCCGTTTAAACAATAGGAAACATTATAAGATCTATAGAATTGGTATCCAAACCAGGAAATTAAGATTTCAAATCAGACATTTATGGGCTTTAATTTGTAAATAACGCCTTGGAATCTGATTCTAACTGATAAAACAGACGATTCCTTTGCATTTCTATTACAGTTCTCATCTCAATTCCATAAAGTGGCTGAAGCGTCAATATGAAACATTACAGAGAGATATTTTAATACCATATAATTCGAAAAGAATAGAGATGTGACACAAAGCAGCAAAATAGAAATAAAAACAACCAAACTAAGTAATTCCAATCAAATATGCCTCTGCATGGAAAGTGTCTCCAGAAAAATGGAAGAATGTACACTTATGTTGACATCATACTCGTATACATGGAATATTCAAGTCTCACAATACAACCGGGAGATAATTACAGCACAAGGCTAGAGCTTTATAGCAAAACATTATGAGAATGCAATCTTCGGAATGTCAAAATATATTGCAAGCTTCGTATTGTAGATTTTGACATGGATATTGATTATGTAACTGCGATGTCTCCAATGCAGTGATTGAACAAATAGGGAAGGATAACAGTCTTGATGGTTGCATTTACTAGATTATTTGTAGTTAGTATCATGTACCCATCTGAAATAACTTATGACGATACATTTTCGAAAACTATTTTCACAATTGGTAAAACAACAATACTCTCCAAAGTAATAGAATATAGCAAATAGCCAAGCAGATGTAAGATGCTCACAATGCATAACATACAAATCGTCTGGTAGTATTAACATTATATTTGTACGATATAATACAATATAGTGATTTAGTAATAGTCTTTCAAAAATCAGGTATGAAAACCAAACGATCTTTGTAACAGCGTGCGATTGTACTGACCTTAAGGCATCTTCTCCAAGTGTCACTGCTTTCACTTCCTCCAATATTTGTCCTTTACATAGTAATTGTAACTGGATATTAAAACGAGTGAATGCATATATTTCTAAACGTATGTTGCTATATATGTTGTATATGATGTGTCTGAGCATTCGCATACGTTCAATCAATCAATTTGATGCACAAGAATCAGAAAAAGAATGAAAACTATTTGGACATGTTTGCAAGACAAAATATGCAAGCGAGAGGTCTTCCTAATATTAGAAACATAATGATTAATTATGAGTAAATCATCAATTTACAATACGAATAGAATATGCAAATAAGCTTACATTGTGGCCGTCATATATCCTCCCCACCAACAATTCCCAACTTTATGTCTGAAAATGTGTTTTAGGCAGGGCAGATTCATTTGGACACATAATTCTGCCATGTTATTATATGGTAGATCATAATCATTTGTACGTCCTTGTTCCTCGGTAAAGGAACACAGAAGAATATTTTTTATTATTTCCTTCGATAAAATTTAACGGACGATATTTTTGTGCGAATGTGTTTAACTGTCTAAGTGTGTGCAAGTGTGTGACTTGTGTGTATGTGTGCGCGTATTTTCTGTCTGTGTTACTTTGTTTACACGCATATTTTTTCTCGTTGTTTGTCGTAAGAATGGAGGCGTTTAAATACATTAGTTGCCATGGATGAAATACTTGTTGGAGAAAGAAATAATTTGTTTGGGGATTTAAAGTTTATTTTTCTCCAAATGGGAAAAAATACCAGAAATACAAAGCCACCTCTCTGAACACAGTTCACGCAAAAATTCCGTTCGGCTTAGCATGTAATCCGATGAAATTTTTGTAATCGCACGAGCGATCCATAACACGTCTTGCTGAGAAAAGAAACACTCCACGTCTTCACCTCCTCTCCGCCTACTCCTCGTAGTGCTGCTCCTCCTCATCAACTACTAATACTACTACAACTATTACTACGACGACGACGACGACCACCACCACCACCACCACTACTACTACTACTACTACTACTACTACTACTACTACTACTACTACTACTACTACTACTACTACTACTACTGTTACTTCTACAAATAATATTAGCAATAATATCTTATTGGTCACAAGGGCTGAAAAACACAAATTGCCATACAAAAACACAAAGTAGAGGGCAAAATAGGGAATTTACATAAATACGTGCAACCAACAGAATAAATGATAACAACAAGAGAATTACATCAAATTTATATATGGGATGGAACCGCTACCCAGGGTCGTCAAGGAACGCCACGTATCACGAGTCACTCTTCTCAGCAAGAAAACGATGGCAATTGTTTCTTTCTTCTCCGTACAATCCAGCCTAAAGTTGCATGCTTAAAGTAGATTCATTCACTCGGAACTTTCTCACAATTATCGCCTATATTTTCACAAATCTTATGGAGGCAACAAATCCTTGTACACCTTCACGTTTCTATCCAGTTTGCTATCGACACACTGTGTCTGTATAGTGTTTGCGACTGGGGAATGCTTTCATCAACAGGCAGTGACATTCTCACACTGAGGACGGGTAACCACCTAGAAACCATGCTCTGTGAGTGTCACGTAAGGTTCCAGATGGGAGCAATAACCTCCCTTGCAAACACCATAAGGACACAGACTGTGTGTCGATAGCCAGCTGGAAAAGATTATTCCTGGTGCTTAAACAACAGTAACATCGTACTGTAGAGGACCGCCACATTCTGTTGGTAAATAAACTTTACTATTCGGTAATGTTACTGAATATCTCACGCTGAGAGATTTAAAACAAGTTGGTTTTCTGTCTGTCTGTCTGTCTGTCTGTCTGT
>NC_068992.1:16439221-16442838 GCF_001194135.2 Octopus bimaculoides
TTTGTATATATATGTGTGTATGCTCCGATTTGTCCCACTTCAAGCGATTCGACAAAAGTGAATAAAGGGTAATTCTAAGGCTTAAGAAAATGTAAGTTCTGGAGTCCATTCATTTCACTAAAATTCTTCAAAGCGGTGCTCCAGTATGGTCGCTAAGAAATGATTGAAATAAGTACCAGTGACAAAAAACATGTGTCTGTGTGTATGTGTGTGTGCGCGTGTGCGTGGGTGTGTGTTAAATATTTTGTACATACTTGAACTGAACTGCAGAATCAAATATTACCCGAGAGATTTCAAAATCTCGGTCTATATATGTAAGAAATCGAATGGACATAGAGAAAAAGTTATATGAGACAGCGAATATAAACTTTAGAATTATTACGTTTGAACGCTATCAATAAGTACATAAATTTCATACTATGCCGAATATAAATGTGAATGCTTAACATACAAGACACATATTTCAATTTATATAACCTGAAATATTTAGGTTGGAAATGGAAACGAACAATTCTTGTAATTGTTTCAATTCAGAAAAAGAAAAATACAACGTATATAAAACAACGAAGTTTCATATAAAAAATGTATTTCTTTTTTTTCTTTTCTTTTGGTCACATCCTTACATAAAATGTGAATGCATTCCTGTAGATTGAATGGTAATAGCGTACAAAGCACTTATGTTTTATGTCCAGTAAGAAGGAACATTTCATAATAGCAATATGTAAATAACATGGAACTTATATAAAATGCCTCGTAAGCAAACATAAGTGAATTGTTCAGGAAAGATACAGAAAAGTTTGCCAATAACAATAATAATAATGATAATAACAGCAGCAGCACCGGCAGCAGCAGCAGTAACAACAAAAGCAACAAAAACAACAACAACAACAACAACAACAATAATAATAATAATAGTAATAATAATAATAATAATAATAATAAAATTTAAATTCATTGGAAGTCTTACCATGTACATTGTTTCATCTTGGAATAAAAGATGGGCTACAGCAAATATTCTGCTCAATACCACAGATTTGCTTGACAGTTGTTTGACCTTAAAAAGGGAAACCTGTAGATTAGATTGAAATAAACACAAATATCAATATCGTCTGGAAAAATTAAATAATATAAGCGGCAGTCATTGCGGAAAAGTAGCGAAGTAAATATATCATCAGATTTATTCAAAAATAATATCAAGACCCACACAAATGTCTGTGAATCAATAACTGAAAGGTCCTTTTAAGGAAAGAACAAGATAGCATAGGAGATATATGTAACAAAGAAATAACTAAAATTATAAAAGGGGTCCAAAAAGGGGCTCATATGAAATATAGCATTCTGAGCTTTTAATTTTAGTTAATGCTTATTTAAGATCTACATTGAGTTATGATTTCCATCTCTCAAGAGAAACTTCGGGTTGACTTTCAACATAACTAAAATGAGCTTACTATTTAACCAATCAGACTATTATTCAACCAATTATAATAATAATAAGAACAGTCAGAGAGCGCAAACCTCTGCCAAGGCAACACCAACATCCTCTCAATGATTAGCCACAGATGCTTTTTAAAATGAGAATAAATGAAATAAACTTGACTGCTCTCACAAACGAGAATACTGAAAATGAACTCGACCGCTCTCTCTCTCTCAAAAAAAAAAGGGTCATTATCGCGTGCCGTATCAGAGTCATAATGGGAGACACAAATTATAAAATATTTAAGCTGCAAATCAATGAACATTTACAAGAATTGTATTGCTCTATTCTTCCCAGGCAAGTATTAACATGGGAGGTATGTTGAATTTTTTGGGGAAGAGTATCCAAAAGGTGCGACGTATGTGACATTACCGTAAATGAGTTGGTTCACCTAAAAATATTTACAGCTAATTCTTCTGAATTTCTCCAGAGCAGCACAAGAGATCTTTATGGAGTTTATTCACATTGACCTTGAAATTTCAAAAACTTTTGAGTTGACTTGATAACAAAGTCTGTAGTCACAATTCTCAGTTATTGGCGTGTCATACTGACAAAAATGGGTGTGACGTAAATGACAATGAATTTCATTCTAAAGCCTTAACGTGAAGAAATTGTCCCAATATCCACATCTGCAACAAAACAAACCATTTCACATATCTTTCCAGTCATTTATCAGAGCATTCCAAAAATTTTGAGGACTGTTTTGCTTCAGCAGTCAGGAGATTAGCCCGAATAATAGGCTCTGTTTACGCAAGAATTTCGTGTACGGTTGGTTTTGGAGACTGAATCTGTGTGCTGCTGTACGGAAAGACATATATGTATTTACATTAATGATTTGACTAAAATAATTTACGGAACCAATTCGTTTGAATTTATTCATATATTTATGTATTGACTTACCTACATTTTACTTTTCACATGCTGGAATATTGCCGGATCTAGTTCAAAACGGGGGCACCAGTTTTCATTTATGTTTTATGCAGTGTTTTTGGTACCGAAAGGCTTTCAAACTTCGTATACTTATCTATTTTGTGTTATAGAAGAGAAAAAAATTTTTGTATTCGAAGTTATTTCATGTAAAAAATTGTCTTATTTCGATAATTTCAACCAATCACTGACAAGTATTCAGCTGTTTACAGTTACTCCTTTGGCAGTTTAAGCGGTTCCTTTGGCAATTTAAGCGGTGTAAAGCGTATTTAATCTCCATTACTTCTGACATTTTGCAGAGAGGCAACACACGTGTTCGTTTTCCTTCGTTTTATTTTTAATATAATTTCGTTAACATCTGCCTGAACTGTATGTGTACAACATTTGCCCTAACTCTAACCCTAACCCTAACCCTAACCCTTCCCTCAAAAACCAGGCCTTGTGCCTATAATAGAAAGGTTTATCAGCTACTGCCAATATGCTTCAGCCATTTTTTGACAAGGAAATAATAATTTTATCACCGCCAGAATCGTTTAAGAATCGTTTGTTTACGTAGTCAGCACTTACTGCATTCGGCTGAATGGACGTCAGTCATTGGTTGAAATTACAGAAATACGACAACTTTAACATGAAATAAGTTGCAATATGATAATTTTTCTTAAGAAGACTAAGAGAAAAAGATGTTTTATATGACACATTCTACCAGTGTCCCAAGTTTCAAAGTGTTTGGTTAGGAAAATACTGGCGCCCCCGTTTTGAACTAGATCCATATTACCTTCAACAGTTTAGTCGAACAAAACTATATCGTTATATATATTATTAATGTCTGGTATTTATCACATCAGTACCTTTTGTCAGTGGAGGTGCAATGGCCCAGTTGTTAGGGCAGCGGACTCGCGGTCATAGGATCGCGGTTTCGATTCCCAAACCGGGCATTGTGAGTGTTTATTGAGCGAAAACACCTAAAGCACCACGAGGCTCCAGCAGGGGATGGTGTCGAATCCTGCTGTACTCTTTCACCACAAATTTCTCTCACTCTTACTTCCTGTTTCTGTTGTGCCTGTAATTCAAAGGGTCAGCCTTGTCACACTGTGCCATGCTGAATATCTCCGAGAACTACGTTAAGGGTACACGTGTCTGTGGAGTGCTCAGCCACTTGTAGGTTAATTTCACGAGCAGGCTGTTCCGTTGATCGGATCAACTGGAACCCTTGACG
>NC_068992.1:16442925-16444305 GCF_001194135.2 Octopus bimaculoides
AAGCGACGGAGTGCCAACCTTTTGTCAAACCGCTAAATTATGGAGAGAGAAAGAAATTAATATTGGGCTGACATTTGGTGGCGGAATGACACGCACAAACACACACACACACGCGCACACACACACACACACACACATACACACACACACACACAGATAGATTGTAACTAATCCAAACAAATGGAGGAATAGAAGTTGATAAGAAGTGGACGAAAACACACAAAGAATTATTGGAATTAATTGAAATATTTTAAAATATAGGAATACACTTTACCGGTTTTACCTTAGATTTCCAAAGTGTTTTGTATATGGAGCTATGTCGCGAATTATGTCTATTCTCGAAATTATTATAAAAATAGTTTGTTTTTAAAGTAAGAGTGTAGCTGAGAATGCTATCCATTAATGCAAAAATTGAATGATCAACGTTCATGTATTACGTTCATATGGCTGTCGCATGACGTTACGTAAAAGCTTTCCTCGATTGAATATATCGTATCACAATTAGAAAAGAGAGGCAAGAACAAGTGATATTTTAATTATTTACATAAAAGACTTATAGATAATTATTGTTTATCAATTAACAACTGATCTTCTGTTCTTTGACACCTTTTTCAGTACCATTTCTGCTTAGCAGGTAGTAGCCCACTTTACCTACATATCTATACAGCTCACGGACCAAAGGAGCTGATAATAATTTCCTTATTAGTGGAGTATATGTTGTTGGTCGAGCTTTATAATCACGTTTTATATATTTCCACTTACGTAACTTTATGAAATTAATTATTTTGCGAAAATAATCAGTAAAATTCAAAATTTTAGGAACCAGCGATATTTTTCAGAATACTCAAATTGAAATCAAAGCAGACAGAGTAAAATTCTTAATGAACATTTTTACAACATAAATCAATAGAAAGCGAACGGAATGTGGAAACAAAGTTTGAAACACTTCAAAGCTCCAGAATTAGAGAACGACTCCAATAAAAACACTACAGCAACAACAAAACCAACAACAACAGTAGTAGCAAGAATATCATGTAAAATCAGTTCAGAGAATTTCTGTAAGAGCGATATTTTTATGAAAAATTCCACTGATGCAAACGTGAAATATGAAACATCTTCCTATTACGAATGACTACTACTACTACTACGACTACTACTACTACTACTACTACTACTACTACTACTACTACTACTACTACTACTACTACTACTACTACTATTACTGATGCTCTGGTGCTGCGACAGCGGCGGTGATTGATGTTGCCACTACTATTGGAATACGCACATAGCACACTATAGGTTTGTGCATACGGATATATACATACATACATCCATCCATCCATACATACATACATACATATATATATATATATATATATA
>NC_068992.1:16444945-16446638 GCF_001194135.2 Octopus bimaculoides
ACACACACACACACACACACACACACACACACACACATCTATACACACGTCAACCTGTTCGTGCACAAAGACACCCAAGGCAGACACTCGTATATACTCAATCGCTCACAGCCACGTGTGTCTATGGTTATGTGTATATCTGTGGAAGCGATCATATTTGCACGTTTATGTATGTATATTAGAATGTACGTATGTAAGCCTTCATATATGTATGTATGATTGCTTTTTATGGTGAGAATAAATCCTGGAGTTTATAAAAGAAGGTAAATAGCAGGTTCTAATGTGTGCAGATATCTTCATGGCTAAAAGGAAGTTATTTAAATGGAATTTAATTGTGTTATTGACTTTCGACTTACGTAGCTTAGTTTTTATGTATTCCATACAATCGACATTGACGTGTTAGGGATTATAAGGATACATACGTATATGTATATGCCCTTATATATATATATATATATACATACAGATAGATAGTTAGATGTATATATACAGATATATAAATATATATATAAATATATATACGTACATGTATATATATATATATATATATATATATATATATATGTATGTATTATATCCCCACACACACACACACGAACGCATATATTTATATATATGTGTATGTATGTATTTATGTATGTACATTTGGGAAGCATCAGGAAATATTCCATAACGTTTATGATGCTGAGGAATGTCATTGTACAAAACACTCGGTATATCAAAAGTAGAAATCTTCTACTTTTACGCAATAAATTCTGTTACTTAAGTTTGAATCACTAAGAATTTACAAGCGACTGAATTATTCCTGACGGCCTCTCTTTTGTAGGTTTTGGTTTGTAAATTTCCTTGATGGTTTCTGGATTCATTGGTTGCTCTGGCAATTACTAAACCTATATTAATCCTTTGTACAATACACCCGACGCTAGAAAGTTATTGGTAGAGGGCTAGGAATGCATCAATTACATCGACCCCGATTGCAATCTTCGTTAGTTTCATCGACTAACACCCCCTTCAGAGCCACTCTAAAATTTGAAAGGCAAATTTGACACCGACGGAATTTGAACTCCGAACGTATAGACAGTGGTATCATGCTAAAGACTTTGTGCAGAGTGCTAACGATGTTGCTTCATCGCTGCCATATGTAGTTTGGTTATATATATATATAACATCTTTTGTTGTGTTCAGTTCTATCGGGCCCCACACCAAACATGCGGTTAACACTTCTTCCCGCCTGGCATTCCACCAACAACTCCCGCTCATATATTTCTCATAGGCAGGTTACCGTTTTTTGAAGTCTTTTCGATTTCACTAATCGCAAAATATTTCTAGTTTTCTTTTAATTGAAACCTCCTTTTGTAAGAGACTAAGTGAAGTTGATGGAGCATTTGATAAATGCTCTAGATGTGTCTCACCGGAATAATTCTTAGGTTTCGATTGTTAATAATTTCTTAATATACCACTTAAGATTTAACATTTTTCGCATTATTTCCTTATCTTCGTAATTAAAATCGTATTATTGAATTAAAAATCATTATACGTGCGCTAAGATTTAGGGACAAGTTAATGAAATTATAGCACCATTTATCTATATATATATATGTGTGTATACACACACAGACATATATATCTCTCTCTATATATATAAATCCATATATATACATATAATATATATATATATATATATATATATATA
>NC_068992.1:16446733-16455567 GCF_001194135.2 Octopus bimaculoides
GAGAGAGAGAGAGATAGATAGATAGATAGATAGATCGATCGATCGATAGATAGATAGATAGATAGATAGATAGATAGATAGATAATGTGTGTATATATACATATCACTTGCGCATGCTGGCGGAATGAAAGTAATGAAAATACTCCTTTGAATGTACCTGAATAACAAAGCTTGTTTAAAACTATTTAATTCTTACAAGAAATTTAATACAGTTTCAAAGGTAAGTCATCAACCTTGTAAACGTTAGACTCATAAACAAAAGAAGCAAAACATATTTGAAAATAAAACTCAGATGTCTAATAATAAGTGAAATATATATTAAATCTACTTCAGGTCTCCATATTTATAGCGTTCGGAGCTTATTGAGCATATTGATATTTTTCAACCTTTGTTTTAACTGCCACAGTTCGCTTTCGTAACAATAGTGTGGAGTGTTAGATTCATATTTTTAGTTATGCGATATATATGAAGAAAAAGGTAGAAATCACAGCCATGCTTTGCATATTACTGTAAATTTGCAATTGCTAAATACAGCATTAACAAAGAAAGCTCTCAGGGCCAGGCCTAAAATTACTTGTGGATAACTTTTGGAGGCATGGAGATATCTATCGTCAAAAGGTTTTCCTGTGTAATATATATGCACAGATAACTTTCTTATCTGATAATAAGTAACAATTAACAATTTTTAATCAAAAGGAAATAACTGGAAGTTGGCGATAAGGAGTTTGTTTCTTTAATGATATAGAAATTCCTCTCATAGCTTCATATTCCTGCAAATGCAAAGATTTTTGCTTTGAAGCCAATTAAGCGCGATAAACTCTATGTTGTTCCCGAGCGTACTTCGTAATAATTGAAGCAATGTTAACAAAAGTCACTGCAAAAAAAGAGATGGCGCTGATATCAGGCAGAGAAGATGAAAGAAATTGCCTTGGACAGCGTTTTGTCTGGAGATTTATAAATACACGAGCAGAACAGAAAAGAAGGGAAGCAGATACAATGAAATGAATTGTGGCTATTGAAAAGTGAGTGTGTATATCTGAAATATAAATTGAAATATCATAAAAAAACAGTGAAAGAAAATAGAATTATAAGGAAAATTATTTGGATTACAAAAGACTTCAACTTTTTAAAAAATGAGATTTAAAAGATTAAAATAACAAAGGAAGACAAAAAGTAGGGATCTGTATTCGAGACAGTATGGGGAATTTATGATATGCTTAATTAAACATTATACTTAGTTGTGGAAGGGCGAAACAATTGAAAGCTATAAATAAAAGTGTAATGAATATCAACACAATCAATGTATGAAATATAGGAAAATATGAAACATAATGATATTTATTAGCCATCCATTCAGCACATTTCGTGTTCCACTCTGTGGTAATGTTAAACCTAATGATATTATACCTTGATTTGTAGACTTGTATCGGAGATCCTAATGTGATTTTTCTCTTTCGCAGCTATTCACACGTTCGAACTGTGCGTAAGTAGAAACAATTTGAGTAGGAAGTATAAAGACGTCATTATATAATGCTACCAAGGTGGCTACCTGGCAGAACCGTTAGCACGCCGGGCGAAATACTTATCGATATTTCGTCGGTCTTTACGTTCTGAGTTCAAATTCCGCCGAGGTCGACTTTGCCTTTCATCCTTTCGGGGATGATACATTCAATACCAGCTGCGTACTGGATTTCGATCTAATCGACTAGCCCCCCCCAAAAAAAAATTTGGTGGGCCTTGTGCCTTGAGTAGAAAAGAATGATATAATGGTACTTGCCGAGAAATTTTTTTTCTTTGCTCTCACTGTTCTCCTGTGTAATTCTTTACTGAATCCACGATGTGGCATTTTTTCTTAGGCTTCCATTTTACCTCAGGAACAATTGCATGTTATTCCTCTCGAACCCATAACAGCTCGACACGTTGTTATGGATCTAGGTACAAATCTACAACTTCATTTACAGGAAGCACTTGAAAACTCGACTTTCGTATCACAGGAGCTACAGTAAGTCCTTCATCGTTTAGGAGTGAATCATATTTTATCGACAATACTGAACGAATAACAAAGTTGATTACGTTGCTATTTAAACCTAGAATATAAAGTGTCGTTAAGAAATACTGCGAAGATTTCTTTCGTTATCTTCCCAGCTTTCCATCTAATACCGCATACAATGAATAAATACCAAAACAGAATAACGGCTGCAAAAACTAAGAATCCCAGGGAGAAAGCTTCGTCAAAGGGGATGGAGAGATAAATTAAGAATGTCTTAAAGGTCACCAGAAAACAAATACGAAACGTAAGAAGTAGGGGTAATTGTATAATGAGAAAACAAGGTAATGATAGCAGGGGTTTATTGAAATATCAATAATATCAGAGAGATATAATATTAGTTTATACGGAGACAGAATAAGGAAAGGATTTGAAAAGTATATTTGTAAAAAAATGCAAAAAATATATGCAAAATTTACAAATAGATGAAGAAAAAAGATATAAAAACATATCTGAAGAAGAAATGGAGTAAAATTTCTTTGTAAAATTTGTCCAAGGTTAGCAATTTTTAGGGGAAGGGCGAGTCGAGTACATCGACTCCATGACTTGACTAGTAATTATTTTATCAAACCTCTAAAGGATAAACAGCAAAGTCGACCCTGGTAGAGTTTGAACTCAGATCGTAATGAGTCATAGAAATACTGCAAGGTTTTCTTTTCCCCGTTACTCTACCATAATGAAGTAATAATGAGTGGAAACGTGCGAAAGAAAAAATATAATAAGATAAATAAACAAATATGAAAGAAATAGGAAGTAACAACACAGAAAGGAAAGTGTTAGAGAATAATATTGGAAACGAAGGATAAGATAGGGACTGTATGAAATATTAATGACTGTAGTGTTAGAACAGGGTTGGTGAACCGTGGTAAATTAACCCAAGTGGTGTAAAAATGAAATTCGTGAGGTTAATGACTCATTACACGTAAGTAAAATTATATAAAAAAAAATTATTTACATTATTTACAATTCATGGATATTTGTCCTCAGCTTCTTTGTTGTTAACACAACGTTTCGGCTGTAACACCCTCCAGCCTTCATCAGGAATGTGAACACAGGTTCGAAATTTCCCCAAGACACCTGATTAAGGCTGTAGGGTATATCAGCCGAAACGTTATGCTAACAACAAACAAGATGAGGACAAATATCCGTTAATTGTAAATAATGTAAATAATGAACATAATTCCTTATCTCTTAAATGTAGAAATGTATATAAAAACCGTGTTCCTTTTTACGACAGAAATTTTTCTCCTAGCGTCACTGAACCTGTCCAATGTAATGATTGCGTAAATAGATTCCTATAAGTAGATTCAATAAACTAGATTGAATAAACCTTTTGAATTCAAAAAATCTATGATTTTCTTCCTTTCACATCAGTGGGGTAACGTCGGCGCAAATATTCTGGAGTAAATGGTTAAAAAGATTCCCAAGCCCTTGAGTTAGAATGAAATCAAAAGAAATAATAAAGAGTATTTTTTTTTTTTTAGATATTAATGAAAATGAACAAATGTGGGGCAAGTACAAGAAAGCATAAATATAGTGAATCGTTAAAATGGGTGAGGGTAATAAGAATTCGAGAGAAAATCTGCGAAAAAAATATTGACGGCAACATGGGGAAAACTGAGCTTTATATTATCGCTCCATATTCAGATAGTTGCAGCTATGCGGTGCAGGTATGCGGTGCAGGAATACTGGAGTGCAAGAATGATTACGGTCGTTTCCTGCTTTGTCCATTCACAGTGTCCATGGCCATGTCAATGAATGAAGTCTACGAAATATAAATATCCAGTTCATCATAACTGTGGAAGATGGTACTCCGCAATGACGTGAACAACCGTGTTGCAAATCACCGTTTGCATGCAGCCTGTAATAAGTCTGTGCGCAAACTTAGCCAATAACTAAAAAGATGGTGGAGTTATTTGGTTCACTCGAGTTTCACATGGAACATGAAGGGCCACTTTATTTATAGACGAGAAGTTGAAATCAACACAGATTTTTACATGACTAATCAGTAATTGTTCATAATTGTTATTGCTCGAAGTGCGGCATTATCCCTCTGTTTCTGTATTTGTATTTAACACGGGTTGCTGGACCATGAATTGAAAACTGCGCCCTTGAGAGATGACAAAACACATATACCTCGGATGCATATCATACGTGTTTCATAACAAAATATGGCTGATGGTTCAATGAAGAATTTTTTAAAATGTGAAAGCTTTCGCCTGAAGTAAATAAAATATGAGACGAAGAGAAATTTCCAAAACATCATGATGTGACACTGGAGACATCATAAACAATAAACATTAAAAATATAAAAGAAAAAAATAAAGAAAAAACAAATAGCAATCATTTATAAGAGCAAAAAAGAAAGTGGAAATTAGAATGAGAGTTAAAGAAAGGTAAATAATGGAATCATGGGGAAAATGTAATTGTATGTATAAGACTTTCAAGATCTCTGATAAAAATCATCATAAAAAGAAACGGAAACAAGATTACACGAGTTCCACGATTTTTCAAAAGAACATTGAAGGTGACGTAAAAATATAAAAGACAATGTAGTTCCAAATAAATGCTAGAAACCGCGTCTGAATTTTCATATCTCCACAGAGAAGTTGGAACTGAGCTATAGAGATGTTAACGATAGTGGTAGTGGTTGTGGTGCTAGCATCGACGAAGGAACTGGAATGAGCGAAGAAACGAATATTTGACATAAATGCACATGGAAGAAAAGAGGAAACAAAAGCTGTGAATTCTTTTCCAAGTATTGGCGTCGACTATTTTTCCATAGATCTACTTGACAAATTCAAACAGGAGATTATTTCACTGCACACATATGTGTTCCATCATAAGCACGCAACAAAGACATATAACACATATATACGCACACAAAGATATATACATATAGGTAGTAATCCAAAAGCTTAAATACATGCAAGTTAAATATATATATATATATCGACGCACATATTCTCACATGAGATTCAAAGACATAATCATAAAATTATACACTTCCTCACGCATATTCATGCACACAAAAAAAGAATTACACAAGTAAGGGCGTGGAAACATGCGAAAATTCACAGTCCACAT
This sequence comes from Octopus bimaculoides, assembly GCF_001194135.2. Lineage (NCBI taxonomy): Eukaryota > Metazoa > Mollusca > Cephalopoda > Octopoda > Octopodidae > Octopus > Octopus bimaculoides. Next base: position 16,451,868 of record NC_068992.1, read on the forward strand.
ACTCATTTGAAAATGTGTATCTGAAGATAAGTTCATGTCCGAACATCCATTAATACTCAAACCATCTAAAATAACAAATCTCCCACAATTTAAACACACGCATCCACCAAGATTCATACAACTAACTACAACCATAGCAACATTGAACCTATACTACATACGTAATACGTAGATAACTTTACGCCCACGCACACAAGACAGCCTTATCAACACACTTCTCGACAGTTTCGTCACATCTCTGAAAAAATAGTTACTCTGTCTCATTAATATACTTGCTGATGTATCATGAAATAATTGGACATTAATAATACCATTTTTTTTTTGCTTCAAGTACAGAGCATCGTTTTTTCGTGTATTTTCATGTATTCGTTTTTTATTAACCTTTGAAATCGGAGCAACGTTTCTGTTGCACCCTGTATATCAACTATATACAACGATGTGTTCGTCTTCTAAGTCTGTATGCTTGCGTGCATTTCAGTACCTTTGTGAATGCAATACATTATAACGCTTACAGGTGAACTCAATACCACTGTAACTAGCCGTCTCATACGAAAGAAATAGGTTATTAAATGCATAAATGGCTGAAAAGGAAACGAAAACTGGGTAAATTTTAGATACAAACCGGGGAAGTTAAACCCACGGAAATGATGTTGGAAAAGAATTTTGAAATGTATTTAAATATGAAAGACAAACTTAAGAATGAAACTCTAACGATTATTTAGATATGACACAGTGGTCACATTTTTACGTGTTATTCTCTAACTGAAAATACATCCTCCAGACAGACACTCACGCGCACACATACAAATGCACGTCCAAACACACACACACACACACACACGTGTAAGTATATACTTATATATTTACACATATAAGTACATACATATATATATATATATATATATATATATATATATATATATATATATATATATATATATATATATATATATATGTACGTGTGCCTATACTATAAATTATAATTCCTGCATTCATGGTAATAAAGTACTTATATTTAAATCATAGAATATCTCATTGGAAATCAATTAAATCTACAAACACATTGACAAATACACGTGCGCACATGTATTCAAAGCAATGGTAAGTCCCGTAGAATATATTGTGGTATAAACCCGTATTCAGACCCCAAATATCATACATAATCCCCCAGGCCATTTTAAATACAGTGGATAGACACTGACTCGCATTTATTCCACATTGAAGAAGCTTTATCAGATACAGTAAATCGGTCGTTTACAGCGACATACAACTTAATATATATTAAATTTAATAATAGGAAACTTAGCCAAATAGTAACACGAACTCCCTCTGTATTAGAAGCAGCAGCAGTAGTAGTAATAGTAGTAGTAGTAGTAGTAGTAGTAGTAGTAGTAGTAGTATAGTAGTAGTAGCAGCAGCAGTAATAGTAGTAGGAGTATAGTAGTAGTGGCAGTAGCAGTAGTAGTAGTTGTAATAGTAGTAACGGCAGCAGCAGCGATTGTAGCAGTAGTGGTTGTAGTAAAAGTAATAGAAGCAGCAGTGGTAGTAATAGTAGTTGTAGTAGCAGCAGATGCTGCTGCTGTAGTAGTAGTAGTAGTAGTATTAGTACTTGCAATAGTAGTAGTAGTGGTGGTGGTGGTGGTGGTGGTGGTTTTGGTGGTGGTGGTGGTGGTGGTGGTGGTTCTGGTGGTGGTGGTGGTGTGGTGATAGTGGTGGTAGTGATAGTAGTAGTAGTAGTAGTAGTAGTAGTAGTAGTAGTAGTAGTAGTAGTAGTAGTAGTAGTCGTGTGAATACAGTAAAGAACCAACGCGAGGTACACGGGTGCAGTTATAGCCAAAACCTATAAAGCAGGAAGAAACAAAGAAACCACTCCAAATTTATAAGATGTGAATTATAGTTTCAATAGAAAATGTGTGTAAAAAGTATTTACTCTTTACAATAATGACGATATAAATGGTGGAAATAGTGAGAGTCGTAACAATAACACTAATAATATTAATCATATAAAAAAGAAAAGAAACAAAAAGAACAATAACGATGGTAATAATAAAATCGTGGTTGATTATAATAGTAATTACAATGGAAATTTGCGCAGATAATTGTAACAATAACAATAAGAACAGCAATAATAGCAGAAGTAAAAATGATATTTATAATTATAATAATGAGTGTTAAAGTAATAATAATGGGAACAATGATAAGTCATAATAATAACAAGAAGAAGAAGAAGAAGAAGAAGAAGAAGAAGAAGAAGAAGAAGTGTAGACGTTCAGTTACCAGATGTCAGAACGTTAACATCACTGAAATAAGGAGAAATCAAGATTTGTGGTAGCGTATCACGTCTGAGCCGTGAGTTTCTGGTGACTGAGGTATATGCAGCTATAAGAGTTTTGATCAAATATCAGTCAAAGAATTTTTTTTTCCAGAGACATTGTAAAGGAAGTGAGATACTTCTTTGTATTCCATTTACTTTTATAGTAATATTAAATAGAGCAAGACCGTTTGATGAAAAGCAATCTTATATATATATATATATATATATATATATAAAATTGAGAATGTGTCTGTGTGTCTGTGTGTGTGTTTGTGTGTGTGTGTCTGTCTCTGTGTGTGTGTCTGTCTGTGTGTGTGTCTGTCTGTGTGTGTGTGTGTGTCTGTGTGAATCCCTAAAGCTCCAGAAATACACAACTAATTTCATTCCAAATTAACACATGCCTTACTTAGGGTCCAGGTAGTGTCTTAGGCCAAAGCAATTTTTAACTTCTCACATAGTTCGAGTCCACAGCAATATCATATCTCCTCCACTATTTCAGTATTACTTGTCAAAAGTGAAACAATAACATCACTCTACTGTAATGTCAGATACTTTCACTTTAACACTGAAACTATTCCACTATTTCAGTATTACACGTCAAAAGTGAAACAATAATATGTTGCTACTGTAATTTCAAGTACTTTCACTTTAATACTTTCAATTTCATACTGAAACTATTAAAGTGAATCTATACTCTCACATATATGCAGGCATACTATAAGACCCAAGTTAAAAACATTCCCAACAATTCAACTTCTCTGGTTGACATTAACACACCCACCCCCAATAGGGGCCTTCATTCCCACATTTTAGAGCTCTATCAACTCCATTTTTCAGGCGCAAAGTCCTTTTTACAGGTTCCAGAAGACTGAAAATTTGGAATATGCGCATAAAGATCAATAGTATGGGATACATGCCTCATGATTAAAATTTCTTAAGGTGTGTAAAGAGAGAAAGAACCCTCATGTGCAATTTTGATGAAATTCGAATCATATGTATTCCAGTTCCTTTACAGAAAATATAAGAGAGTCTCATCCTTCAATTGCATGTAACAAGGGCAACGCCGGGTATCTCTGCTAGTTGTTTTATAATGTCGTTATGTGTCGTGTTGCTGAATTGAGTGGGGAACGTGTGGTACAGGGTCCCATACACACACACACATACACACAAACACACACACACACACACTCACACACACACACAGAGATATATATATATCCAAGTGCAGCATAAAACATATCTCATTCGAAATAGCAACTTTGCAATAAAGGTACGCACGCACACAACGTACGTGTATACATATATACATATGTATATACACACACATTTATATATACATACATACATACATACATATATATATATATATATACATATATATATATA
>NC_068992.1:16455828-16463451 GCF_001194135.2 Octopus bimaculoides
TATATATATATATATATATATATATATATGCTTCTTTTAAGCTGTGTTATTACAGTATGCCAGAAACGTGCAGCAGCTTCTAATTTCCTTCTGTTCAGTGTAATTTGTTTCTGTATTTGCTATTCTTCCTTACGCCGAAAATATTTTCAATTCCATGTTTATAAATTCTGTTCTCTTGACTTCAGAGAGTTTACGTTAATAATATATGCACAGGTTTTCATTTTTTTTTACACATAATCCTAAAAATGTTTGATAATATTTTGGTGTTCTGTTACAAATCTAGAACTAAAATACTGCAAACCGCCAAAAAAATAACTCAGTGTTTTCTAGTATATTTTTGGTAGTTGAAATCCAGTGGATAGTTTTTTCTATTGCATTCCATTTGGAATTATATCAATTATATAAATTACTTTCAATTCAATGGTTCGTACTAGTTTTTTGAAATTCGTAAATTTTTAATCCGTTGATTATTGCTCATAATTTCGTAATTTATAGGCCGTGAGCCAGTGGACATCGGGATATAGCGCCTAATTTGAATTATTTAATCAACGTCTCGAATTCTCACAGTGCACATGTTAAGTATATCAATTCCTTTTTAATATTTATGTATTCGAGGGAACTTCATTCACAGGTACTTATGCTTCACTCAGATCAAAAATCCTCGATTCACCTACTCACAAAATTGGTGGCCCTGTACGAAAAGCTTGTACAATCGGTTATTTCTTATCGATATGCAAATGACAGACAATTTACAGTATATATAGCAGATGTAGTCTAGCCTGAAAATTGAAGTCGTCTCTTCGACGCAAGTATGAACTTCCCTCGAAAACATAAATATTAAAATGGAATAAATACTTTTAATATGTACACTGTTTTTCAGACCATAATTAAGTAACTTAAATTAGACTCTATACACTGATGTCAACTGACTCTCAGCATATTAATTGCAAAATAATGAACATAATTCATTTCCCACGGAATACAAATTAACGAGCTTCAGAGAAGTTACTGGACTTAAAATTTAAAACCAATATTAACCATCCGGCTTTCACTCGACAAACGCCGTGTGTCAGACACAATTGATAGATTATTTGTTTTGAGAAAATTCACAAAACTCGCTGTCTATATATATCGATTGTATTTCATTACTTAAGCAATAATCTTTAACAGTGGGGGCTTTCATATTCCTTGTATCACAGTAAATAACTTCTGGAATTTAATTTTCTCCCACTGAATTTAGATTAGAAATCACGTCGATGAAGATTTCACATTCTATAGGGCTAGATGAATAAGAATATTAGTAAAACATATATTGTGGGAGATTCAGTGACACGAACTCTATTTGCAACTAATTTTACACACATTGAGTAGATAAAATACTGGTCTACACCGTCATAGATAGTGATGTTCTATTTCTTGTAGTTATGTATTGATTGGAAGCTGAAACGCTATAGCAAAAATGTGTTGCATAGATTTGGTGTAGGGTTTAGTATTGAAATATTGTCACCTTTCCTGATGAGTCATATGCCTATATACTGCACTTAGATTTATTTAACCGAGAATTATTTTGCATTGAAAAGAAATATTTAATGATAGATAATAGATATTATTTTTGCTCAAAATGAATTACGCATTGTAACAAATAACCGAGAACTATCAGGAAGTGGTTGTTATTCTGCCTTAAATCAAAATCTCAGGGCACTTTAAGTGTAGTGCATGCGTTTCCCTAATTTATTTTAGAATCGATATCTAACACAAATATTTATGATATATCTAGTGTTTGGGGAAGAAAAAAAAACACGCTATGTTTTCTTTTTGTATGAAAGCTGATCATTTTCTTGTCATTGCAGATCGGTTGATTTTAGCGTTGAGAGGCGAAATACAAACATAGAAGAGGAGACACATTGCATTTATATAACGATGCCTAAACGAGATAAATTACTTGCTATGAGGTTTAAATGCTTGTTTTCTTTAGCAATCTCGAATACAGGCAAATGAATTGTATTAAACAGCATCAGATATTCCTTGCGTAGATAACTTGGTAATCATTATTCCACAAAAGATCTTATCTTTTTCTTCCACTTTGCATCGCTTCATTAACCATGACGCTATGCATTTCGCAGCATATTGTGCAATGAGACTTAAATTACATTTCTGTTGATGTGTTTTACATCACAAGGTAAAAGAATATCTTTCTAAAACAAAGTAATTTGCCATATGTTGAAGCAACATAGAATTTGTGGAGGCATGGATGAACATACGGACCTATCTGTCTGATTTTTAGTATTTACTGCTTTTAATTAATTAGTTTTAACACACGTAGGAATACGTTGAGCCTGAAACAGTGAATTCCATCGACACTCAATCAATCTGAAAGTTTAAATAAAAGGATTTATTGTGAAAGCTGGCAAAATTATTGACATGTCTGGTGAAAAGCTTAACGGCATTCAATCCGGAGTCTACGTTCTGAGTTCAAATTCCGCCGAGCTCGACATTTATTCTTTCGTGGTTAATAAAATAAGTGTAGTTGACCACTAACTTCGACTGACCCCTACTCCAATATATCTGTTCTTGTTCCTATAGCGGAAGAAAATATTTTATTTTTTCAATCATTGCTATGTTAATATAGTTTAACGATTGAAAATGAAAAATAAAAAAAAGAAACGGCCTCATAGAAATTAAGCATCAATACAATTGGTTATCACTTACCTGTTGTAAATAATAGGAATGTATATGGTAATAATATGATATAAATTATCTTTTTTTTAAATATGAAACATTCAAAACCCAAAAGGTAAGCTTAATTTCTAAGGAGTGTGTTGCTAACAATCGGCTAAAATGGAAGATTTGAAATTGTTTGTTTCATATTCGTTTTATATTGAACCAGCTTGTCTCAACTCAGGATCTGCGATCCACTAGTTCTCGTCTCCAAAAACGTTTTTAGAGTGACTCCCTCCAGAAGGTGTTCACGTGTATGGAAGTGTCATACTATTAAAACCTCTCTTTCTTTAAACTTGTATAATAACTGTTGATATTGGGCTATATCCTTATGTTGATAATTCTTACAGTAGTGCTTGTTGTCGTTGAAACAGTAAGCAAACTTTACTTTTGTGCTTCAGTGCAGTAGTATGGATTGCTGCTTGGATTTGAAGAAGGGTATGTATAGTTTAATGCCATCAAAGAAAAGTAATTCAAAACTTGACGAATGTATGCATAAAAAGAAAAAAAATTTGGTCATCTCTAACATCACTTGATTACCAGACAAAGCTTCAGTCTTTACATTGTTATACATTCCAATAAATATTGAAGAAACAATCGGAGACCCCCTTCGGTCACGAATGACCATGGGATTGCACCGAGAAATCTACCCTCCGATGCACAAGTCTGGGCAAGGTTGTCTAAGGAAAACCAGCAGTCGCCCATGCATGCCAGCATCCTCTCTCATCGCCACCGATGTTATCCAAGGGAAAAGCAAAAGCTGATAGAGCTTGGCATCAATGACGTCGCAACTCATTTCAACAACTGAGTGAACTGGAGCAACGTGAAATAAAGTATCTTGTTCAAGAACACAATACGCAGCCCGGTCCGGGATTCGTACTCACAACCTCACGGTCGTAAGATTCACGCTCTAACCACTGAGCCATGCGTCTTCAGTGAAGAAACAATACCTCTCTGTAATTATATGAAAGAAAATAATTAATAACAAATGAGAAACCACAAAATGTAGACAGAATAAAATACACACTTTTTCAAATATCAAGACATATATATCAATGTCGTCAGGTTAAAATATATAAAATTATACTTGGGATATGTTGGTAATGTTCTTAAGGGAAATGCCGTTCGTAATAGTCATGTTTATGTCGTCTTTCTCTCCGTTAGATATGAAAATGCAAGTTCACGAAAACAGAAAAGCTATCACTGTTAATTCAGATAGTATTATATATTCTAAATTTATATTTAATGGAAAACACAAATAAAGCGCTGAAAATTTGTTTGACACTTAAATGACTCTGTTAGTTTCACTAGAGAGTCTGCGAAAACATGTCTCACTCGCTCCATAGCTACAGGGAATGATATTTGAACGGAATCTAATTTAGAATTATCTATAGAAACAAGTATTTTCAGAGTATTCCTTTTTCCATACACACGTAAATTCTCGGTTACTGTCTGCTAAACGAATTAACATTCAAACTATTTCCATAGACAAAGGTATAAGTAAATGGATACACTTCAAATTTATCAATTAGTACTGTACATTTGCACATGTTGATTTTATTCATCAACGTTTCAAATTTACGTTTCAGATTGATAAATATATTTACTCTCCCATTGCTGAGACATGTTAAATTCATCAAACTTGTCAAATATGTCTAAAAGATAGATTAATTTGCAAGTCACTTGTCATAATTAAAGAATTCTGCTAGGTTGAGAATTTTTAAATAAATACATTTGTTATTTCTTTTCCAATCGATTCAGCTAAACAGAACTCGTCCCTTTGACAGCCACTAAAAGATTTTGTACATTAAGGTTCAAGTTCGATTTTCTGTCCGAGATTTACAAAAATGCAATATTTCGCTTTTAACGAAATGGTAATTTTAGCTGCATTTTTTATTACCATACGCTGCCCTTATTTTTCTGTTTTGTCAACTAAAATCTCTAAATGAAGCATGCAGTGTGTGTGTGTTCAGTAAAGGTAATGCTTTGAGATTTAGATGTAGCTGAGAAATCTAGGAGTTTACTTCAGTGCTACTTCAATATGGATACATCAAGTAACGCAAGAATTCCAGTCAAAATTTTCTTCTTAAAATGGTCTATTTCTGCACTTGTATTTTTGATTGGCAAAACAGAAAGACACTGTGAGCAAGGTTTTCATACCAATAAAATTTGTGGAGAAATTGGCTATCATTTATAAAGCTATTCGATTAGTTCAACTGAATTGTTTAAATCTTTGAATGCCTTACATCATTTAACTATTTCTATATGTTAGACAAAATGGTTAAATTTAATTTCTGTAATTCTTTTAAACTTAATACCATTTGATTAGAATTTTCCTAAGTCTTCCGATAAATAACTTCCGAGTTTACCAGTCATGCATAAGTTTTAGCTTTTGTAATCATTTGTAAGGCTTCATATAATATTCTGAAGTATTTTTCTTGAATGAACGTACTTTGTTTGAAATATCGTGTTTTTACTATCGAAGATTTCTGAATTATTCTAAATCACTATAAGTTTAGCAGTATCTGAAGTATCTATATGAATTTTGAAATTCACCTTTCAACTTAGCAGGTTTCTTATATTCGTTTACGAATAATTTATTACAAATTAAAACGACTGGACGTTGTATTTTATTCCTAAGAACTAAAGTAAATCCATATTGCAAAACGAAATACAAATATAAGCAATTAGCGGTATATATTGTTTGTGGGCATGAGAGCGTGTCTATGTGTGTGTGAAAGAGAGAGAGAGAGAGAGAGAGAGAGAGAGAGAGAGAGAGAGAGAGGGAGAGAGAGAGAGAGAGAGAGAGAAAGTGTGTATTTAAGTGTGTATTTAAGTGTGCAAAGATGTGTGTCTTGGATTGTTCAGCAAATACAAATTCGTACATTTTACAACTGATGTTACTGCATCTAAATAGTGACGGGCTCCTTATTGCAGCATTGTGTTTTCGCCGTAAACTTAGGTCACTGATGTAGCAATTTATCTCTGAGAATAAATATGTAATTCTAGGTAATAAAAACTTTAATCCGTAGTTTACAATCTATATTTTAATATTAATATTTAATATTTTCAAAACAGCAGCACAAAAAATGAAACAATAACTAATATTCGTCAAGATGCTTTTCGATTGTAAATTAGAATAAATTTAACAATATATAAAAATTCAAAATTGAAATTCTTTTTAGAGCTTCTTTTTTTATTAATTGTATACTTTTTGTGATTATATATATATATATATACAGTTGCATATTGTTTTGCATATATATATATATTTATCAATATATATATGTTCATATATAAATGCACACACAAACAACACGCACACATGTATACGTGCAGCAAAATATCTTATCTTAGGAATAAATTACATTTTTGACACTAATTATCACAGGAAGTGAGTATTATTGCGATAAAATCAATGTCAGTATTACCATATATTACAAGTTTAATGGCAATATTCGAATACTGCGAGATCGTTAAATGGGTATATTATATTTGAAGAATTCAAAACATTGTTGCAAGCACCATTCGCCAAAATGCTTCTGTTTCTTACAATGTTAATACGCAACTGTATGTGAGATGGAAGTGTAATCTCTGTTGCGAGGCTCAATATCAAATACAATACCCCTGTACAGAAACCGTAGTTCATTAATCCGAAATTCCAAAGTTTAGAGTTGCACGTATTATTGGGGATTATTATCCAAGTTCTGTACTTGAGACTAATTTTATTATTGATGAAACAGTTATTGCTGTTTGCATGTGGGGATTTTTTTAAAAGTCTAGAGTGTTTTAAAAAAAGTGGACCGAATCCAAATTGGCTCTTCTACAGCATAAATATCGGCGTTGTCAAAGAGTATATAATCAATAAGTTTATTGCATTAGAATAAGGAAAATCATATTTATTTTGCTATTTGAATTACTAAAATATATGACCTCTATCTTTATGAGATAACAAAGATTCATGTGACAAATTAACAATTTCAGACTTTTCTTCATGTAGGGCCATAAAGCCTCAAAATTGGCCATTCCTATGTTTCCCGAAATAGCTTATACAGATCCGCAGGTTTGCAAGCCAAGCAGTCGCAGCATTCAAACACGTATGCCTATAAATGGACGCATGCAGCACAAGCAAACCCAGATGTATTCTTTTATTCTTTTATTCTTTTATTCTTTTACCTGTTTCAGTTATTCGACTGCAGCCATGCTGCAGAACCGCCTAGTACTTATTCGATCGGCCACTTTTGCCGAACCTCTAAGTTACGGGGACATAAACACATTAACGTCGGTTGCCAAGCGACGGTGAGGAGAAACAAACACAGACACACAATTACATGCACACACACACACACACACACACACACACACACACACACACACACACACACACACACACACACACATATATATATATATATATGACAAGCTTCTTTCATTTTCCGTCTATTAAATCCACTGACAAAGCTTTGGTCGACCGGAGATTTTAGAAGAAGACAGTAGGGTTGAACCCGGACCCATGTGGTTGAGAAGCAAGCTTCTTATCAGACAGCTACTCCTGATCTCAATATGTCGGAGACACCCTTCAGTCACGAATGACCATGGGATTGCACCTAGAAAGTTACCCTCCCAGGCACAAGTCCAGGCAAGGTTGTTTATGGAAGACTAGCAGTCACCCATGCATACCAGCCTCCCCTTTCCACGCCACCGATGTATTCAATATGTATATATAATCTAATATATATATGTGTGTATGTGCGCGCGCGCGCGTATATGTATATATATATATATTTAAATATAAATCTATGCATGTATATGTGTACGTATAAATACATATGTATGTATCTGTATCTCTTTCTCTCTTTCTCTCTCTCTCTCTCTGTATATATATATATATGTGTGTTTGTGTGT
>NC_068992.1:16463461-16464200 GCF_001194135.2 Octopus bimaculoides
TGTGTGTGTGCGTGTGCGTGTGTGTGTGTGTGTGTGTGTGTATGTGTGTGTATGTTGTATCTTCTGGTTAACGATCCTACTAAATAGTTCCTTACAGATGCAACTCTACTGTAATAGGGAATTTGCGAGTTAATTTCAGTTTTAATTTTCTTCATAGATCTTGTTTCAGCCGTTATATTGGAGGAAAGAATTAATCTACATTTTATATTGATTGCTACCAGTTTATTATGCAGGAAGCCAGCTCAAGCAGCAATTTGATTTGTATACCGTAATTGAAGGCTTTCTCATCAGATGCAAAATATAAATGGATATCTATAGAGGGAGTCAAAATACATGAGCTTCATTGCAGAGTTTGTGTAAGTGCTATGAAATGAGTGAACTCGAAGTAAAAGTCGATAATAATAAAGCAGTAAGTAGCTATACAGAAATAAGAAGAGAGCAATTCTGATCAGAATAACGATAACTCAGTCAAAAGATTGCCTTTTAGGCATGTTAGGACATTACTGCTCACTTCATTGTACAACTTATGTACATGATGAGGCAATTGAAACAGACTAATGCAACCGTTTCTATATACATACAGACCTACAAACGTACAGACGTGCACACGAACCACATAAGTATAGCAATTTACATATATTTGCATGCGTGTGTATATATACACAAATATATGCAAACATACATACATATATAAATATATATATATATATATATATATATATATATATATATATATATA
>NC_068992.1:16464331-16468532 GCF_001194135.2 Octopus bimaculoides
GTGTGTATACTTATATATATATATATATATATATACATATCACAAGTCAAAGTTCAACCCCATTAAACTTACCACCCAAGTATGATTTTTCTCGCTCTCTTCTCTCTTATTTTCCTCCTTTCCTCGACACTCCTGAAATTTCCTTTCGTATCCGGTGAAGGAATATGTCCGAAACTTTATACTTAATTGTTTAACTTTTCCTTTGAAATCTATCGTGATAATTTTGCCCTGTGAAACTCTATTGGGTTTTTGATGTTGTTCCTTGTATTTTTATTTGATTTGACATGTGTGTGTTTTTGTGTGTGTATGAGTGTGTGCTTTGTGAGTGGATGTGTGACAGTATGTATGCGTGCACGACAGTAGACTATTTCCAAACACAATTTAGCCACCAGACGCCCTAGACAACCTGTCTACATATTAAACCCTTTATGCGACGTCCCGAGATTCTGTTGCAGATATATGGACAGAAACACAATGTCATATTCCATTCCGATGCATCTTTCAAACGTGGCCCACAGGTGATCAGAATCAAGCAAACTGAACACGCCGTTACCAGATTCGCTTGGCATGAGGGCGTCGTAATATATGGAAGGTAGTTCGTTTCATGGATAGGAAAATAGATTATGCGACGACAAGCATAAGATTTCTACAAAGCGTCACTTACTCAATCTGGACTACTGTATCAGGACATTCAATAGAGGAGGCAGACTGGCGGGGGGATATCCAACCGAAAATCATTGAAGATTAGCATCGTAATGCGGGAGAGGGTGGTAGAAGTCTTTTAGGAGACAATCCTATACATACATAGTACATATTCATCTCTCTTTCTTTCTGTCTTTATTTCTTTCTTTCTTTCTGTCTTTCTTTCTTTCTTTCTTTCTTTCTTTCTTCCTTTCTTTCTATCTTTCTTTCTTTCTTTCTTTCTTTCTTTCTTTCTTTCTTTCTTTCTTTCTTTCATTCCTTCTATGTATTTATTTCTCTCTCTATCTTTATATATATATATATATAAGTAATGTTTATCACCACCTGAACACGGGAGTTCCCTAGGAAACTACGTTAGTGCTTTATGAACCCCAAGATAACGCTACCTCCTGCTGGTTATTCAGTGCACTCTGCACTCGATATGTATTGCTAGCTGGAACAGAACTCCCTGTTATCTTTTAGCTCCGAGAGAACCACGCTATACGGTTTCAACCACTGCTATATCTAGCGGACGAGTATCCACTCCGAGGATGATCACGAAGAGGTCGAAACCGTACGGACTGGTGGTTTTGTGGCTAATGGATACTAGGGAGTTCTCTCTCTGATTGCAATATATATAGAGTGAAGATATATACTATGAAATAGCAATTACATAGATCCCTAGGGAACACCCGCGTTGCAGTGCCCAGAAACATTACTTCTCAAAATAAATACTGCTTTCATCTCTTCTAGAAATTTGCCTAACTAGCAAGTTTCGTTTTATATATATATATATATATATATATATATATATGAATATGTACATACACAAGTAATACATTCCACCACACACTCACACATGTATGCATATAGATATATGTGTGTGTGTGTGTGTATGTATAGGTATACATATAAAATATCCCTTAAGTAAAGATAAGCATTTACGTTATACCAATTATATTTTATGTGCTAGTAGTACTTGAGGTGATAAATATAGGATATCAACTTGATACTGCATGAAACATTAACTGCGATAGCATATGCCATTGGCGATTAAACAGCACTAAAATTTCTGGAGTCTTTTGGGACATCACAGTGGAATAGATCGTCAAACCTATGCAGTATAAAAGTGGTAATTGTTATTTTGACAGCAAAAATCGATGGTTCAATGTGTCGTACAGTGGGACTGAACTTGAAAATAGCCGACTGCAAATCACTCAGCCATGCCCATGACGGCTCCTATAAGTAACGGGCATATCCGAGATCTAGTATCAAATAGTAGAAATCATAATATCGCATCTGTGATTTCTAGCATAAATGCTACATGCAAAAATTTGGCTGTCCTCTTAAGCTGCTGACAGTAAATCTCAAATAAATCACAGCCACACACACACACACACACACACACACACACACACACAAGCACACCAGTACGGTTCACAAATCAGATACGTTGCTGTAACGCTTAAATATCCTACAATATATTCAAAGACCGTCGTAGTGAATATAATACGCAACTCGTCCATCAACAGCCATCAACCATCTTGAAACAGTAAACTAGTATTTCTTGTATGACTTGAAAGTGAGATTAACTTATTGCGTTAACGTGGCGTGCAGCAAAAAGTGAAATTTATAAATAATATCCGAGCTTCAAACGTCTGGTATAACAAGTTAACGACATTTTTTTTAAAAGACGAACGCTTTCTCCATATTTACACACAAACTGGTAAGTTATATTTTTAAAACAATATAATAAATATATGTGTGGGGGAGGTGTGTATGCATGTGTGTGTCTCTGTATGTCTGTGTGTATTTGTGTGTGTGTGTGTGTGAGTGTGCGTGTATACGCATATGTATTTGGGATTTATTTTGAACAAACATAATCTTATAAATATTTCATGCCAGACATTTAGACATTTTTAATCTGGTACTAGGATCGAACATAATTGTTTACAATATTTAAATTATTGTTTATTTGACTTGAAGATGGATAACTTAGAAATGCTTATTTTAGAAATTTGTATCTTGCGTTGACAGTCTTTATCTAACTTACGCTATACAATTACATATTTAAAATGAGGAATATTAGAGTATCAACACGTAATATATTATGAAATAAAGATTAATTTCAATGGATACTTCACTGATACATGCACATCTAAAAGAGTTCTGATAATTGGTTCGAAACTCTACTGTAAAAGAATAACCAACCAAGTATTTGGTTGAAATATATAAGAAAGGCAATAATGTCAACCACAAAGCTTGTTTTGCGCCATACTCAAAAAGAATTCATTATTAGTTTTCATTTCTTGTTCATCGATACTTTATTGGTGTTTGTCGCTTTGTCATTTGTTTAATTTCGCATTGCTAGCGATGAACACTGACCAATACTGCAAGACTTATTTTGTTCGAGTTTTCTTCTATGTATTTATTTTATTCCTCTTCTATACTTCATTATCTTGCGGATTCATTCTCGTTTTCATTTGTTGTTCTGTTTCATAGTGAAACATTGGGTCACATTGCACTATAAATTTCTATTACTTTGGTTTTAGTCTGTTTATCTCCCACAAGTACCATCAGTATTGTCCGTGTGAAAATGATTCTACTTAACAGGAAGTAATTAGAAATTTCATCGTGGATTTCCATGCTATCACGTAATTTATATTTTTTGTTATTGCCAGACGTTTATTGCGTTCAAGCTGCATACGCAAGAATATTTCCATACACAAAATATTACACTTAACACATTGAAACAACGGCATGTACGAGCTCTCTCGCGTCGATACTCACATATAGACACACATACAAGCTCATGTATATTGTGCATTTTAGTAACAGCTATCCGCATCGTTTTTTTTTCGCTATTACACCTGCTATCATGATCTCAGAATACATCAAGCATTACGTTGTTGACATTCCATTGTATTCTTAACAAAACCATCCCAACATCTCTCAGGAAGACATTAACTAACGACATTTTTTGAAATAATATCAACAGCAAGTATTACAACATTCATAAAAATAAGATTCGGATGACAATAACATAACATGAATAAATAATCCATTCTACTATAAGCACAACGACCGAAATTTGGGGGAGGTGGGCTAGTCGATTTCATCGAAATCAGTGAGTAACTGATACATACTTAATCGACCTCGAAAGGATGAAAGGGTAAAGTAGACCGCGGCGAAATTTGAATTCAGAGATAAACGAAATACCACCAAACATTGCGCCCGGCGTGCTAACGATTCTGCTAGCTCACTACCTTGATAGTGTATATGAATAATATTAGCAAAAATAACATTAGGGCACAGGAGTGGCTGTGTGGTAAGTAGCTTGCTTACCAACCACATGGTTCCGATTCATTCCCACTGCGTGGCATCTTGGGGCAAGTGTCTTCTACTATAGCCTCGGGCCGACCAAAGCCTTGTGAGTGGATTTGGTAGACGGAAACTGAAAGAAGCGTGTCGTATATATGAATATATGTATGTGTGTGTATATGTTTGTATGTCTGTCTTT
>NC_068992.1:16468542-16476756 GCF_001194135.2 Octopus bimaculoides
TAGCTTAGCGGTTCGGCAAAAATAACCTGATAGAATAAGTACTAGGCTTCCAAAGAATAAGTCCTGGGGTCGATTTGCTCGACTATAGGCGGTGCTCCAGCATGGCTGCCGTCAAATGACTAAAACAAGTAAAAGAGTAAAAGAGAACATTATTATTTATTTTATTGTTTACTTCATAAATCGCAAAGAGCCGAACTAATAAGGCAGACAACCAGGATCTGGGCGAGCAACGACAGAATCTGCAACGACTGGATGGCAGGCACCAGCCGTAGTGTTAACAATAGAGGAAGAGCATCAGAGACACTCAATATCATCATTATCATCTTCGTCATCATCACCAACACCATCATCATCAACAACAACGACATCGTTATCTTCATTATCATCACGATTCATAATTATCGCAGTGTTCACAGCTTCGTTTACTGTCATTTTCAAAAGTAAGAGTTTTGTCATTCATAATATGGGGTCTCACGCTGCACATCTCCGCAAAAAATTAAAGTACATAAGAAAAAACAAATAAAATAAAATAATCACAATGGTGGATGTCATTATTTCACTAAAGGTGCCAGCAAGAACATACATTTATATAAAAAATACGAACAATATACACTGATGTGTAAATATGTATATACATGCACATGCTTACTTATATATATATATATATATATATACATATGTGTGTGTGTGTGTATGAGTAAGTTTATATACATATATATATATATATATATATATATATAGCACGGGCACATATATCCGTACATCTATTACTGGAATTCGCACCGATGTTTTTTGTTGATTAGCAGTAAAATAGTATTAAGTGAAACAGAGAAGAAAAATTCCTTCAAATTTTCGTTTTCTAGTTAAGTACCAATGAAATTCTAGTACTGTCATAGAGCAATGACATAGTATCACCTATTGCCTGACAACTATGTTGTCTGAAATTGTGTCACGCTATAAAATAAGCAGAATAAAACCAATTGTGAAAACTGCGAATAAGAGCAATAACAAAAAATAATAATTTTTCGTATGTGTATTTGGTGTGCAAGATTCTTGATGTGAATACGTGTGTTGAAAGAAATACTATTAAAGTAGAAGTGCAGGTAAAGGAGTCAGTGATATGATAGGGACGACGATGGGAGTATTCACCAACTTAAACATGTTGAAAGCCCAGAAGAAAAAGAAACTAAATATTGTTTATAAATAAATAAAGGACAGAACTAGTGCGTGTGTTTATTACCGCTATAATGCCTCCCCCAAGGTTTAATATATATATATATATATATATATATATAGGGAGAATTCACAAAAAAAAACAACAGACGAAAACAGGTGGTGTAGAAAAGAAACAGATGTATTAGTATAACGCTCGGGAATTGAAAAAATATTTAACGTTTTGAGCCTACGCTCTTCCACAGAAAGGAACACAGAAAGAAACAAAGAGAGAAACAAGGAGAGAAAATTGCGTGTAGTGGTTAGCGATCTATCATGGAGAATGCCGGACAGAAGGGTCACACAGGAGAGCTAAGACAAAGGAGAGATAACAAAGTAGTAGTGATCCCAAAACGAAGGTGCGCGTGTATAAGAGAGTGCTAGTGATCTTGACGTGTGCATGTGTGTATGTGTAGGTGTGAAAATGTGGGGATGGGAATTGTTCAGTGCTGGTTTGTACCTGGTGGTGTATTGTGATGTGATGTGTTGTGTGGTATGCTGTAACGTGATGTGGTATGATGGTGTTGGGAGGTGGGAGGTGGGGGTAGGAGAGAGTGGGGAAAGTACGGGTAGTGTGGGGAAAGTACGGGTAGTGTGGAGAAACTGCGGGTGGATGTGGGTTAGGCTGAGGGTGGGGTAGAAGTGGGGTGTAAGAGAAAGATAGAGAACGTGACAGTCCCTGTTAGATCGAGTTCTACTATGTCCGCATATTTTCGAACAAGGGAGTTTAGTATGCCCACTCAGCAAAAAACAATATCTGCGTATTGCGATTTCTGGGTTATTTCCTTCCATCCAGATATACAGATATTCTTTTGTGCTGAGTGGGCATACTAAACACCGTTGACCGTAAATATAAGGACACAGATAATGTGTCGTGTAACCAGCTGGAATTAATGTTTCTTGGGGCTAAATTATAGTAGCATTCTTCTTAACCAGGACTGGAACGGGCAAATAATCATTACTCTCGAGTACTGCTACTGAATGTCTATCATTGAGAGATTTACAAATAGTAATTTTATATATATATATATATATATATATATATATATATATATATATATATATATATACACATACACACACACACATAATTTTACACGTGTAGAAGCGTATAACAAAAACATACATACACTCATGCTCACACGTTTGTGTGGCTATGGATGTACGCGTTAGTTCTTTGAGATATATTATGCTACCATATATAGGTTATAATACCTAAGAGATTTCTAGTGCTAAACACTAAAAGGACATTTGGTACAGCTGTAAACATGAGTAGATTTTATGTAATATGAAGACGACAGCAAGGGCTTAAGAAGGATTTATCGACAAAGAACATAAACTTTGTGCTTTATCTCAGAACTGAATAAATGACAAGAATGAATGACAAGTATTAAAGACAAAACTACATAAGATATTAGCGGCTACTAAAGATTTGTTTGAAACAAAGCTTATCTGTAAAATCCGGATTTTCCATTTTTCTCGGTTGAAAACTTTTATATTACTGCTGCGACCATATTTAACTCGACGTGTATTTGGATGTCAGCGGATATAGTTCCATTGCAAACTGATATTTTACGGTATGCAACTCCCATAGACAGAAAATACATTATGGAACTTTCATACACACACTTCTTCAATCTATCTTTGTCCTCTTTCGTATTTCCATATATTAGTATTTATTTACAGGTGTGTGTATCTACGAATGCTGTAGGACTTCGCTATCCATTTACTCTTAGAAAAAGAAGTGGATTTAGATATTTCTGCTGGTATTAAACACTGACATGGATTCCACATGTCGCTTACTTGTGAGGCTATTTCTGAAAATTGTCAGCTTATTCCTGAAAAGGTTTTTATATCTATTTTTTTTCTACCATTGTTTTACAAACATGAAAGACATACACTTATACATACGTATATAGTTAGGCATCCTTCGGTCTCGAAAGTCTGTTGATCTACGCCTGGAGAATTTTGTATCAGCCGCTGATGCGTCTGTTATACTGTTATGACCATGCAGCTCCGAACGGGAATAGCAGACTTGCAGGCAGCGACTGCATTTAAAGGCGCTAGAGCGAGTTTGGTGTAATCAGGATGAAAAGATAGAAATGTGCATTCATAGATGTGTGTTTGTGTGTGCATATGTGTGTCTATGAGTGTGCATCAAAGCACTTTAGCTATGATTACTAGAATTGTAGGTGATCTAACACCTTCTTTCACACACACACACACTCACACAAATATACTTTCTCTTTCTACTTTTTTACTTCCTTCAGTCATCTGACTGCGACCATGCTGGAGCACCGCTTTTATAGTCGAGCAAATCAACCCCAGAGCTTATTTTTTTGCAAGCCCAATACTTATTCTATCGAGCTCTTTTGCCGAACCGCTAAGTTACGGGGGACAAACGCACACACACACACACACACACACACACACACACACACACACACACACACACACACACACACACACACACACACACACACACATATATATATAAATATATATACATATACGACGGGCTACTTCCAGTTTCCGTCTACCAATCCACTCACAAAGCTTTGGTCGGCCCGATGCTATAGTAGAAGACACTTACCAAAGTGCCACGCAATGGGACTTGATCCGGGACCATGTGGCTGGTAAGCAAGCTACTTAACACACAGCCACTCCTGCGCCTATATATATATTTCTTTTTTTTTTGTTGTTGTTGGTCGGACCCATTCACTCCAATAATGCATTCCTCCAATAATTCATTTGGGTGTGTATATATATACACACACACACACACACCCAAATATACATAAACATATATGTTGATATATTTACATATCTTACAAACCTTTTGTGTGGCCTCATGGCGCTAAAGTAGGAATCATGCGTATTGCGTTTGCTTAATTTTTCTACTTCTCTCTAAAACTAACAAATCCGTACCAAAAATATAAAACTAGTATTATTATTATAAAGCATGATATTTCTGCACATAGGAATAACTTTTCTGTTTTTATTTATTTTAAAGTATGATGTGATGCATTAGGTCAATTTTATTTAAACTATTTCATTGCAATATACAATAAAATTGGCGTCATAAATGTGGTTGTACAACTAGAGTGTCGGTCTACAAACTTTCGAGGATTTAGTTTAATTTTCTGTTTTCTTATTTTTACTATCTAATTTAATTCATTGTAGTTTCATTTTTTCCTTTATCACCCTGGGGAAGTTCCAGTAAAACATCAGAATTAACTAAAATAGACGCAGAAAATATAATGAGCAAGATTCAATCGAACTACATATTGTGGTCTTTTAACCAATTTAACTAATCGTTATGAAAATCAAATTTGAATAAATTTCAATGAAATTTGTATCTTGTTATTAAATTATTCACTACTGGTAATAGGTTTTTTTAAACGACCCTATAGAAAATAGTGGAATGTGATTGTCATTTGCTGATTTTTGAAAACAAAATGCCGTAACATCAAAATTACACGGCGAAATCTGAAAGCCTGCATATATTGGTTTCAAATTTTAGCAGACGACCAACAATTTGGAAGAAGTAGGTAAGTCGATTACATAAACACCAGAGCTCAACTGGAACTTATTTTATTGACCGCGAAACGATGAAAGGCAAAGTTGACCGCGGTGGAATTCTCAACACGAAAAGACTGACGAAATGCCGCTAAGTCTTTTGTATGATGCGCTAACGATTCTACCAGTTCGCGGCGTTAAGGCTTCAATGTATTAACATTTAATAACACCTCTCCTCTTGCTCATGCCTAATGCTTTCGTGACATAAACATACACATACTGTGAATGTAAGTGTAATTCAAATACAGTCATTCTATTTTCAATTCCATATTTCTATGGAATATATTTGAGCGGACAGTAATAAGCGTTACTGAAGTTGCATGCTGAAGTTGCATACTGCAGTTGCATACTACAGTTGCTTCTGCTGTTGAAGATTCTGTTCTTGTTCTTGTGGTTGATGCTGTAGCGGCGGCAGTATTTTGGACGTCATTTCAGTTTCTTTTTGAATGATGGGACAAAAATCCTCAAAGGTGATCATTTTTACTAGAATTGTCCCGTTTATTGCTTCACTTCATGACTACCACGTGTAGTTTTTGCTATCCTGGGCCATCATTTAGGCTGGCGTTGCTGCCCAGTGTCTCAGAGCCAACCTGAAAAGGGATCTACAACTATCATATCCCAAAAAAACTTTCCTTTTGGAGTGGTTCCATCCTAAGCAACGTATCGCACTGTTTTACAAAACCACATATTTCACCACTCAGCAAAGATCTTGTTCTGGTGATATTTTCCAATGTTTATCCGTGTCCCTTTTCGTTTCAGAACGATTGGTATCAGTAGAAATTCTTCAGTCTGATGAGGTGCCAGTAAGATCTGTGGCAAAATTACTGAATATTTACAGGTATACAAACGGATTGACTGACGGGTATCACAGCTTCAATTTTTCTTGAGGTAATTTTCAAGCAGAGTTTAACTTCCTCTGGGAATATTCGCCCCAGCAATGGCGTGTAAATTGATGGAATGTTATTTTTTCTTGTGTTGTGTTGAAGGCTCTTGTGTAATCAGAAGTGTAGCTTTTATGCCTTAGTCTGTTGTCTTACGGTTTAGAATTAGATATACGTAGATTCATTCATACATAATTCAGCTACAGAACAGATATCAACTGGCAGTAATTATTGAAAGTAGTGATAACTATCTCAGTAGATTATTTGCAACAAAATATCTCAATTTTGTAAGCTATGGCTTGTTTATATACCATCAAAATGCCCGCACAGCAGCAAATTGGATACAAGTCAGAAACAACAAATTAAAAGCAAAAAAAAAAAAGAAGTAAATAACTAATATAGATTTGGAAAACAGAATCTACGAAAGGATATTAATTATGCGGCAATGCTTAACTACAGCGAAAAGGAAATCGAAACACGGTTTGGAAAAAGTAAAAATGGAACACATGTGTTTAAACATGTCGCAAATAGGTGTTAAAATTTAAAAGTGAGAAACCCTAGCATTAGGAAAGATTAACTGAAACAGAAATAATTAATAAAAAATAATAGATAATAAAAAGAATTCGGTTCGAACCTGTTTGGCAGTTTGCACGGATATGAAAAGAAATATGTGAAGTGTGGAAGAGAAATTTAGGAAGCGGGCAGTGCTAGCAGGAGAAATCTTAAAAGAAGGTTTTGTCCTGTAATGCACTGCACTAGGAGTATGCATTATCAATGAAAGAGAGACAGAGTAATGTCAGATTAGTAAAACACCAGAAAGAAATCTGTCGAATGTCGGGCGGAAAAAGGAAAGCAGAAAATGACCCTTTATCAAGTGTACATTAGCGACCATTCACCAACCTCTCATGCATGTATATATATATATGTGTGTGTGTGTAGGTGCGTATGTGTTAATGTGTGTGTCTGCGTTTGATGCAGGCGTATGGCCTAGCGGTTTAGGTGTTAATATCACGATCGTGAGATCGTAAATTCAATTCGTAGACCGGGTGGTTTGCTGTGTTCTTGTGCAAAACAGTTCTTCTTACGTTGCCGTGTGATCACTTCGACACCTGATGCATGGTACACCATTAAACCGATCAGGCAATGTCGATTCTATGGAGGTAATGAGCTAATGTACAACACATACATTTGATCACTATAAACGAATGAATTGTGCAGGTCTGTTCAGTTAGAAAATACAGAGCCATCTTTCTCGGACTACGAGGGATTGCTATCTAATCAAACACACACAGACACACACACACACACGCACACACACACACACACACACACACACACACACACACACACACACACACACACACACACACACACGGGCAGATAGATAGATAGATAGATAGATAGATAGATAGATATATAGATGCGTAGTGTGTATATCATAGGTGGATTTAATGGAAATGTTTACTACCCCCAGTACAAGAAGAAAATTATTTCCATTGACTACATTTATTTTTGAATTGGAGGCCAGATTTAAATATTAAAAATTTGTGTTCAGCCTTTGTAAACCTGTAAATTCCGAATCATTTCTATAGACATTTTTGTGCTTCGCAATTGAAAGAGAAGCCGGAGGTAAATGAGTCTATCAATAGACCAATTAAGATTTTACATAATTGAGTATTTGAAGTTTCGTAATTTATATAAAAATATTTCTATCAAGATATTTCTGATGAGGTTTGATTTAATTAGGAGATATTAAAATCATGAATATGCAAATTAACCTATCCATTACACCGCTAGCCTTGTTTATGATTGCTTCGTACAGTAGATGAATACTTTACATTACTGAATGAGGCAGGAAACTAAGTACATCTAATTTGAGAATTAATTATCACTGACAATTTTACGTATTTAATTAGATCTAAATTCTATCAACATCACGGGATGAAGAAATTGTGTATCCTTCCAGGGGGATTTACATGAAATGAAATACATAGCAAATATCATTGGTTTTCAAATTGCATCAACACGTCTCAGGATCAGACTCTACAGAATAGCCTACATATATATTCTCTGATAATATAGAAGCTAGTTAGAATGGATGTAATTTTAACCAGAGTCTATCCAGGGCCTACAAATGTACACTGAAAGTGAAATAGCATATATTTCTGAAGCACATATAGTGTTTCAGGTAACTGGTCTAGAAATACACCCATTGTCATTTGATTGCTTGGATTTCCCACCAATTCCCCAACATAACGAGAAATATTTGCCCTGATAATCGCTTACTTTTTACTTGTTTCAGCCATTACGTTGCGGCCACCCTGGGGCACCACCTAGAAGAAATTTAGTCGAACGAATCAACCACAGAACATATTCATTTGTTTTAAGACTGATACTTATTCTATCCGTGACTTAGCCGAACCGCTAGGTCACAGCGACGGAAACAAAATAGACAGTGGTTGTCAAATTACGGTGGGGGACAAACAGACACATAGACACAAATACACATGTAGATATATATATATATATATATATATATATA
>NC_068992.1:16476878-16479439 GCF_001194135.2 Octopus bimaculoides
ATATATATAGTTGTACTTGGGGATGGTCATATCGCCAGTTTAGCCAATAAAAACACACGCACTGTATATTTGGTGTTAATTTGCTTCAGCTTTATATTACATTAATCTTAATCTTATTTCGGCCAGAGTTCTTTCGTCACACTTCTGTGACCTCATCAGTGGTCCTTTGTTTCCTTTCTTATGTGTGTCTCACCTTGCTAACTATCAGCCATTTTGTATTTTGTATTCCTATTGTATGTGTCTACGCATGCGTGTCCTTCAATGTGTCTGTGTCTTTTGTAAGTGTAAGTGTGTGTATGGGGAGTGTCTGTATCACCTATATCCTCTGTTAATATATATATATATATATGTGTGTGTGTATGTATGTGTGTGTGTTTGTGTGCGTGTGTGTGTGTGTATTTGTGTGTGTGTATTTTATGTATATGTAATTATAGATACGACAGGCCTCTTTCAGGTTGTGTTGACTACATCCACTCACAAGTTACTGGACAGCTCGAGCTTATAGGAGAATCCTGACTGAACCCAGAGCCATGTGGTGCGGAAGGAAACTTCTTAACACAGAACCACGCCCGCACCTATGGTAAAATATCCTATCTTAAAAATTAAGTCGTAGACTGTTACTCTGAGTACGAAAATGTTCTAAATGCCATATGTATTTTGTGTATTTCTACATAGTGTTAAGACTATTGCAAACGTTTTGATAACGGCTGATATTTCTTTACTTAAATATCATTTCGCTTAGAAGGATAAATAAGTGAATGGAATTCTATACCTGTTTCAGATCACTATGTATCAGAATCGCAAAAGAAATGTCATCGCAACCTGTAGCTAATTGTTCAAGGTACTATTTTTTTTTTTATTCTTGGATTCTGGGAACATCAATTTAATATTCACAGAACATATCAAAACACATGGATTCCAACATATATTCTTATATTCTTTTACTTGTTTCAGTCATTTGACAGCGGCCATGCTGGGGCAGTGGCTTTAGTCGAAGAAATCGACCCCATTACTTATTCTTTGTAAGCCAAGCACCCAGTTCATCGTTCCCTCTTGCCGAACCGCTAAGGCCACGGAGACGCAAACACATCAACAACGGTTGTCAAGCGATGGTGGCGGGACAAATACAGACATAGATAATACATACATATACATCCATGTGTATATATATATATATATATATGAATATACGATGGGCTTCTTTCAGTTTCCGTCTACCCTATCCACTCAGAAGGCTTTGGTCGGCTCGAGATTATAGTAGAAGACACTTGCCCAATGTGCCATGTAAGTCATTTTGGCATAGGTCGGTAAAAACCATATATCCCATGCATATGCCTGGATGACTGGTGTGTTGGCCATATACTTCAGTGATACCAGATTTTTTCATTAAGAAAACAGTTGAACAATGTTTGTTTACGTTCTTGCTAGCCATAGGCTTCGAAGTATATTTTCTAGAATGGCCTTTTCTATCGTAACATCATTTGTCTTGGTTACTGGCTTTCTATTGAGAATTCATGTCTAACTCTCTCTCTCCCTCTCTCTCCCTCTCTCTCTCTCTCTCTCTCTCTCTCTCTCTCTCTCTCTCTCTCTCTCTCTCTCTCTCTCTCTATCTATCTATCTATCTATCTCTTTATATATCTATCTATCTCTTTATCTATCTATCTATCTATCTATCTATCTATCTATCTATCTATCTATCTATCTATCTATCTATCTATCTATCTATCTATCTATCTATCCAGGCGGTACGCATCGTCATATCTTTAAATTGGTTCTCGGTCACTGTTCTCGTTAGACATGTAAGGATGTTCTGTAAGAAATTAAATTCTTTCTAATTATCCTCCATATTTTAACTCAATTTGCGTAGTCTATATTACAGTGTCTACTTCCAGATTAATCCAAATTAAAAGTTAGAAACCAATAACATCTAACGTGCATTTCGTTACAAAGAATTCGCGTAAAATTAAACTTACATTCTTCGTCCATAATGTTGCAATAAATCAAATCTGAAAACGAATAACATGAGATTTCAGTGCTAATTACTTGAAATTAAATTAAGATCATGTATCATTTCACCTATCTAAGCTGTAACATGAGCAATAATGCTGGAGCGAGAACATGCAATGCAATCATTGTGAAAAATTCCTGAAAACTTTGACACTACGATACATAACTTTGACCCTACGATACATAAAAGTCTCAAATTCAAAGAATATTAATTTGAATTTCTCATTATAAAGACACTATGTGAAAAAGACATTTGACTGTAGCACTAATATAGATGTTAATTTGCATGTATATATGTCCACGTTATAACTTTAAAGTACATCCTGTGGTTTGGACCCGGGAAGGGAAGCAAAGAAAGGTAGTTTTACGTTTCAAGCAAAGCTTCTCTTCAGAAACAGGAAAAAGAGGAAAGTCCAAGAGAAAAGGAAGATGGAGGAAAAAAACTGCCTGTACTTCACATGTGGTTAGATTTCGAAAGTTTATGTTTATACACACACACACACACATACACACACACACACACACACACACACACACACACACACACACACACA
>NC_068992.1:16480619-16483944 GCF_001194135.2 Octopus bimaculoides
ATATATATATATATATATATATGTGTGTGTGTGTGTGTGTGTGTGTGTGTGTGTATGTATATACACACATGTGTATTATTTTATATGTTTTAACCTTGAGGCCTTTTAATTTGCCAATTCTATGCGTTTTGTGTTTCCTGCCTTGATACTGGTTCGTCTGTGATTTTGGATAGCAAGAGGTCCAGTCTTTTCTTGAAAACATCTATTCCTACTCCATGGAGTTCCCTCAGATGTTTTGGCTAGGATTTAAATAGCTGTGGGCACTTGAACCCCTAGCTATTGCAGTACATGGTCCTTGCCTTAGATGAGAAAGCTGGAACATTTGGAACAGTGCAGTGGCATTCATTTCAAAGTCTGGTATAGCAGCTCTCAATTCTAAAGTTTGGTGCCAGCCTCTTTAGTAACTTCCACACATATATCGCTGCGTACCTCTCCCGTATTCGCTCCAGGGAGTAGAGTCTTAGATCTTTCAGTCTATTCCATTAGCCCAGCTTACGTTTTTCAAACTTCCTCTTGAAGTGTCTGTAAACCGCCTCAAGTTTTGCTATTAATCCTACCGTGTTGCGTGACCATAGTTGAAAGCAGTTGTCCAGACTTCTATCCTTTTAGAACCCATGCAACCGCTCAGCAATTTTCCCCAGTTAGTTCGAGCTTCCGTAGTTTGAGATCAAGCTTATCAAAGGCATTTGCAAAGTCAAGATACATCACAACTACATTTGAGCGATTCACTAATTGTTTCAACACCCAGTCACACATGCGGCAGTGGTCCATAGTTTTCCGAAATATTTAATTAAAATACTTTTCCAGGTGGCGCTATTAAATTAGTCATGGTCAGGGCCGAAAATGGCCGAAACCAATTTAAGTTATCTAAGTTAGTACCTGATTAGTAATTAATCATATCGATCTCGGAGGATTGAAAGGTAAACTTGACTTTCGTGGAATTTGAACTGAGAACGTAAAGAACCGTATTGAAATTTTCTAAGCATTTTGCAAGCCTCACTAAAGTTTCTGCTAGTTCAACGTGTTTGCATTTCGAAATAATCATTTCTACTACATGGAGAAGGCCTGGAACTGGGTGAGGAGCTACAAGATCACATTGACACCATTGTTTAACTAGTAATTATTTGATCAATTCTGAAACGATGAAAGGCAAAACTGACTCGGCGAAATTTGAACTCAGAACGTAAAGCCAGATGCAATGTGACTTAGCATTTTGACCAGCGTAACACGTCATGGACTTGCATTGTGAAACAATAACTCTGCATCCACACGTGCTGCAGTTGTACTGGATTTAACTATCTACTTTGATATACACATAGACTCTGTTAATATTTGAAAGAGAAGGTTATTGATTAATTGTCATTACTGTCCATTTAGATATTAGATTTAATGTGTATCTGTTGAAATTTATGTTACTTTGGGAGCAAGGTGCGACGTCCTCAGTAAAAGGTTGTTATCAATGATCATCTAATAATTGCGAAATCAAAATTACAATATAGCATTGGATAAAGAGATTAAGCCTCAGAAATGATTTTGATATTTGATATTACTTAATCTGTTTAATTAATATTAATGGATTATTCATTACCTCAGTAATAACTGTCAATCCTTTTGACGAAAAGGTTTTCCAAGAAGCATTACATATTTCCTGATTTAGTGGCGTTAATCTGAAAAGGGTTAGCGGCTACTACGAACAAATTTACTACTACTACTACTACTACTACTACTACTACTACTACTACTACTACTACTATTACTACTACTACTACTACAACTACTACTACAACTACTACTACTGATAATGATGATGATGATGATGATGATGATGATGATGATTGTGTAAGTGGAGATAAATTTAAACAAGCAATGGAAACGAATGTATGTTACTGAGCACCAAAGATGTATGTCCGACGCACCAAAGCGTCTATTAAGTTTCAGTTTCTCTTTTACCCAAATAATACAAAGGAATTTTATGCTAAGCGACGAGTTTTATTGCCTTGGGCATTATAGCCTGGTTGTCTATTTGTTGCACTTTATTATTTCTCTTAAAATTATGTGAGCTGATTGATGCATTACTTCTGCAATATATTTTTCGCAACTATTTAAATACATTAATATCTCATGCCTAAATCATCTGTAAAATTTTTATTCTCTCTCTCTCTCTCTCTCTCTCTCTCTCTCTCTCTCTCTCTCTCTCTCTCTCTCTCGCACGCTTGCATTCAACCTAACGGCCAGTATGTCTATCTATCATGTTACGAAATGTTACATAATAATATTATTGCTGACTTCACGTGACTCTTTGTTGGATTCGTCACATTTTCATTTCATAAACAGAATATTGTCGCTGTTTTTGAAATCTTTTCAAATTCTTTCATGTTTTCAGAAGATGTGCTCACCTATCTACGGCTTGTATTCGATATTTTCAGTCCAATGGTTATTTTTTAATATATTATTATTTGCAGGTTTATTTTTTTTCGAGTTCTACTTTTGAAAACCTATCATAAAATAGGTTCTTATCACTTTTTTTGAAGAAGTTATATATGCACAGTGATATTGTCAAAAATACCACTAACTTTGTGTACACCTCTACGACTTTACGATGTTTTTTTTTATAAGTCTAGGTTCATTAAATTAATGTGTTAAATCACTTGACTATAGAATGAAAGCAAATATGTTGGTAAGATACGAACAAAACAAAATAAGTTCACTCACGAAAAAGTGCTCAGCTGTAACTGATAAGCAGTTTCAAAGAAAATCCAAATATGTTAACAATGTAATAAATCTTGAGTGGTAATTCGTCACAATATTATCGCACACGCTATACATACATATATTATTTGAACTACTAACCGTATTCAGGTCATCAGATTTGTCAATGTTACGAACGAAATATTGAATTATATTCAAAGTAACGATAACTGTGCAATGTCGGTGTGTAAAACATAAATGACAGTGAATAGGTCTTTCTTGATTTCTTTTTACTTCACATATTCTCCATTAAAAAACTGAGAGTCTGTAGAAGAAACATATTTTAAACCTATATAGTTCAGGTTCACGATGAATGGTTTGATTGTCTATACCTTCAAACTTCTTCGTATGATAATTCTCAACTTTCTTTTCTTTTTTTTTTTGTGCAGATGTAAAATAGTCCGCTATGTTTTCACTTTTCGTCTCAGGCCTGTGATATACATTCAACAATATTTATCTTTATATCACTTACTTTTTCTCCATAATATTTACTTACCCTAATTTGCATGATTTATCATAACCTCGCTCCCTCTCACCTGCTCTCTCTCCCACTCTCTCTCCCACTCTCTCTCCCAAT
>NC_068992.1:16484078-16493645 GCF_001194135.2 Octopus bimaculoides
TATATATGTATATGCATATATACATATATATGTGTACATACATATATACATGCATATGTATATATGTATATGCATATATGGATACAGAACGTCACAAAACGTAGACAACATGAAATACGAAAACAAACTTGGGTACGCAAGCAAGGAGGAGAGAAACAAATGGAAAACAAGAGAAGTAACATCAAGAATGACCCCCTCATTAATTGTCGGCTGTCCATCTACTCCCGTGAACCAAAATAAAGTTTGGTATTTGCGGAGGGCCAAATTTGGTAACAAAAACAGGACAGTGGTGACATACAAGAAACCAAACCATTAGGCCAGACAAGGCAAGGTAGCGAACGTTGGAGGAATATTGTCTTTCACTAGAGAAATGATAGAAGAGGAGACAAAGAAGAATGCGTCTTGTAGGACTGTGGAGACTTACAACAAACCAAACGAAAACAAACACAGAAAGACCGTTAGGCCAGACGAGGTAAGGTAACGAACGCTGGAGGAATATTATCTTTGGCAAGAGAAAAGATAAAAAATGCATCTGGTCTGTACGACAGACAGAAGGAAAGGAAAGATGATCACGTGAGGAAAAGAAAGGTGGACGATGGGCAAGTGGGTATTCCTGGGTTAAGCAAGGAAATAACAGTTGATACACAAGGGCAAAGAATCGTGTTACACAGTGTTATCATTATGAATCAAATTGGAGGAATGCTTCCACATGGGGATTAGTACTTTGGGTGGAATCGAACTCAACATCCGTTGGCTACTTATCTTAGTGACATAAGAAAGAAACAATGTAATCTCCTGATGATAGAGAAGGAAAACTGTAAAGTATATTGTTTTAGTTGTTTCTTTGTAATCAACGTCGTTCTATCACTCTTTATCTAATTTTCAAATTTTCGTTCGTTCTTGTTTAAGTTGGAAGCGTCTATATGGTGGTCTAATTGTATATATTGTGTCTCCATCTCTCTTTGGCTTGAAATTATACCACGTACCTGTCTTTATTCTCCTTCTTTAGCGCAAATTATCCAAGTTTAACATTGTGGAATTTGAAAGATTTTTAGAAAAGAGAAAAGTGAACTGAAGTTAGATATATAAATTGTATTTCTGTTATTTATTATAGCATGATAAAGTACCATGGCATTTCTAGCGCGATTCGAACGTAAAGAGAAGATATCAAATTATTTATTGCATTATTACCGCAATATAAATCGTTACACTGCGATGTCGGGCACAAGGAATTTCCTCCATATGCCATAAGAAATATAAATTAAAGCAAATATTTATTTTCAAAAAATAGAAGTAAAGCGATATATTTTTTCCTTACTTGCAATATTTTGCACCAGTGACTGTGAATTTAAAATTTAAATGTAATAATAAATAGCATAAACATTAATATTAGAAATGTAGGCACAATATTTTAAAATTTGAAATGAATTTTTCATTTAAAGAATTAGAATCAAATAATTGAAATCCTATCCAAGCTATAAACACGAAAGAATATATAACATTTCTTTTAATACAGAGAGCGATATTTGGAATGGTGATTTGTGTATATCGGTGGAATAATTTTATAACGAATGAATATAATTAATTTCAATTACGATTAAATTACGAGGAAAATATATATCGTATTTCCATTTTCATACATTTTTCAGGCACTTTTGTTCAAATGTGTAAATTATTCCCTAAATGTTATGACGGATATCACAATTTTATATTTACTGCTTTCAGAAAATCGTTTTCTTTTCCAGACAAAAGACATAAATATACACGAGATTTAAATATCACACAATGTTTATTGAAGATACCCTACTTGTGTCGGTTTTAGAGTAAACAAAATAACGTTAGATTAATGCTTTTTGATGTTTAGCTATATGTATATATCTAAATTTATAGTGAGGCAGAATGAAATCTGACTTTACGCTGTTTTGTATTTCATTGATATTCATTATATTCTTTAGGCTAAAATACATTCTTTTCCATAATGATCATTGGTAATAACATCTTTATTTGCGCAGTTATATTTAGGTGCAGCGACAGAATGACAGTTAAAGTTGATCCCGGCAATATTTGCACTCACAATATAAACACCAGGAGGTCTTGAGGCACGGGGCCTGAAATTTTGCAGGGAAGGGCTAGTTGATTACATAGACCCAGTACTCAACTGGTATTTATTTCATCGACCTCGAAATAATAAAAGGTAAAGTCGACCTCGGCTACATAAAATTAAGACGGATGAAATGCCGCTAAGAATTGTAACCGCCATGCTAATGAGCATGCCAGCTCGCCGCGTTATATATATTTATGTATAATAGTCTGACTTTATTGTTATTGTTAATTTCTCACATTTACTAGATATAAATCTCCCATCGTTTTATTTTTCTCGTGCATTTCGTCTTTAGTATTAAAGTGTTTTATAAAGCGTCATAAATTATTAATAATAATCGGCTTTAGTTTGGGATCATGAAAATCTGCTTTAAAATGTCAACTTTGTTTTTCATACTACTTGAATGTTGATGGAAACTACCGATCAAGCATTTAGGTAATGATACAGGAGGATTTCCTGGCTCTTTAAACAAGAGTCAAAGTTTATGAATAGTAAATAAATAAAGTACTGGTTGGAATTTACGTTCATAAAAGATTATATACACAACATCCACACTGTTCGTGGAAGGGGCGGAAATTAACGCTTATAGTATTAGTTATAAAAAAGAGTTTCGGACGCAAAGTTGCAAATGGAAAAGAAGTGTGAGAACATATTTGATGAAATGAATTTTTTACACGAATCTCTGACTTCAGAACATCATATATGAAAACTTCAATGTTAGAGTTCCTTGGAATTTATTTTTTATTTAATATCATATTTTTACCAGCCTTCTAATAATCACATAGGCCCTCTTTTAATAACGACATCTTCTATGTTTGCTCAATTTGGATCTATTCATATGAAAGCAAATGTACGATCTACGTATATTATATTTCATAAAGTATCAATTTTACTTTCTTTTTATTTCTCTTTCAGGTTATACATTTTAATTATAACTGAACAAATATATTTCCTTACATATCAGTCTGGGATACATTGTAACCCTCAGTATATCTTTTCAACTCCAAACAATGTCATGACCAAATAAATGGTAGTTATATATTCGAAAGGCTTAAATAAATGCGTATAAACTCAACATGGATTTATAACATGCTTACAATAGAAGCAAGTAACAAGATATTGATTTTTCTTCAGGAGTGAAGATGTTTTGTTCCTAAAAAGTGGAATCTAACATGGAAGAGCGATT
Organism: Octopus bimaculoides; assembly: GCF_001194135.2. Classification (NCBI taxonomy): domain Eukaryota; kingdom Metazoa; phylum Mollusca; class Cephalopoda; order Octopoda; family Octopodidae; genus Octopus; species Octopus bimaculoides. The sequence goes on from NC_068992.1 coordinate 16,487,366, forward strand.
CTAAATAGCATCATTAATACTAAAGATAATTAATATAGAAACCTCGACAGCCATACCTCTCCAAACGACAACGGATAGTTCCGTAATGTTGGATAAATAGAAACGGCAAAGAAAAGCAACATAATGGTGTGTATTGAGGCTGGGTTTTATCAAGCTTTATAACAGTTTTGATTTTCAAATAATTGTACTACAACAGGCAAATAATCAACCATCAAAACGGTGAATCAAACATGTAACTAGAAAAAACCCTTTCGTTTCTTCTTTAGAAAACGTTTTATTGCGGTGTCACACTGTCTCTCAACAACAATGAAATACCAACAAATCCATTTATAATTCAATTTTCGTGAAATATTTCATAAATGGTTTAGTGGAGAAAACAAACACGCTAATTAAGAAAATTTGATGACTAATATTGATTACAAATATAAATGGATGCAATTGTATCACATTTTGTCAACCATTAGGTTTTAACAGATTGTACATCAGATATATGACTACAGTTACTAGCAATTAAATGACCGATTAAAAATCACATTTAAATAAATGTGCCTCATAATTCAAATTCAATATCATATACCTCAGCGACGTCATCATAAATTTCACCTTCGTGATTTTAAACCTCATTTTCATTATCGTCAGTCTCGGTTACTTTTTCATCTATCTCTATTTCGTCATCGTTATTTTAATATCATCTCTTTAAGCTAGACTGATTTTTTTTTTAATGAATGTATATTGACACACGTAAATATGTAGCAGAATTGTAAAACAATATGAATATTAAAAAAATGTATAAAGGATTGAATATTCTGAATAAATATTGCTTCACCTTACATAAGCAGGAATATTTAGATCATCAGCTGCAAAACTACATAGTGTATACTATAGGGAAAAAATAAATTACATCAGTTTAAACATGCGTTCATTACAATTGTTTCTTAAAATATCCAGCAAACTCTTCTTCGGAAATTAAAGGCAGTCTAGATGTAGATCAGTGCATTTAACCCATGAATATTCTTTGGTTGATATCACCCAACTTATTTCTTCCACTTAAAAAAGAAAACAACATATTTTTGAGGGCTGGAACCGGGTGCATAAAGAGGTAAGAATTGAATCGCATAGTATTTTCATATAATTAACTGATAAACATCGTTGAACGCCGTTATTCTTATGAGAAAGAACATCGACCAGAATCAGCGTACACCGGCCCAAGTATCTTGCATCAATTCAGTGAAAAATATCTGTTGATAAAATCGTAACAGATTGAATAGGTATAACAGAATTTCTTATTTACAGTAAATTTGCCCATGTTGTGTTCATAGTTCCACGTATACCAACTTATATTTTGTCCTCAACAGAAATATTCAAAGCTCTACCATATTTATGCAAATATTGAACCAAAATTCATCAATAAAAAATGCATCCTCTTCTTCTTTCAAAAGATTTTGAAATTTCTCTGGCATTAACTATTTTCACATGATACTCTACGAAGTGATAGCTGTCTCAGAAATCGCTTTGCCTGTCTTGAATACGTCGTGGGCAATTAAGCTTTTATTAAAGCTTGTTTTTAACAGCCTGGATTTAAAATGCTCAAAGACCAATCGGACAGCACTTTTGTTCTTCAAATATATGGCACTTTTCTCCCACTAAAGTTTGTAAAATTTATTTCATAAGGTACGACCTCGGCAGAATTTTAACTGAAAGCGTAAAAAGGATTCTGCCAGCTCGCTGCCCTTATTTTGGAGGGGACAAACAAGGACAGACAAAGAGATTAAGTAAGGACAGACAAAGGGATTAAGTCGACCTCAGTGCGTAACTGGTACTTATTTAATCGATCCCCAGAAGGTTGAAAGGCAAAATCGACCACAGCGAGATTTGGACTCAGAACCTAGCAGCAGACGAATTACCGTTAAGCATTGCGTCCGGCATGCTAACGATTCTGCCAGCACACCACCCTAATTTGAAATAACATAATCAGTATATATAATTGCTCACTCTAGCGTATTGTCATTACAAATGCAATTTGCAAATTGCAAAATAATAATGTGGACTTACAAGGAGTGAAGTTGATAAGAGCATAATGTAAGCATTTGCTCTATCAACAGTTCATAACTCATTAACAGACATTCGTTGCTATAAGCACTCATAAAGCAAATATTTACTATTTGGAATGTAGTTTGTTGTTAGCAACGTAGGAGCGATGTAATTTTATGTCTGATTAGCCTGAAATACATTGCACCATTAATATGAAATTTCGTATTCCAGTCGACATAGATTTGACAATTCATTTCTTACTCTTTTAGCTGCAATAAAATTTTACATGTATTTTCGTAAGAAAGTGTACCGTAAATTACATTATATTACGCACAAATATTTTTTTGAGTCTTAAAATAATAATGGGAAAATTTAAGATAGTCTGACAGAGAAACTCAAATACCAACGTTAAATTAAATACGCAATAAATCCAAATTGTCAAAGTATTTTCGTTAGGCAGGCACCCGTAGATGCTGTGTGTGGTAGATTCCACATTTCGTTGTTTGGTACTTGTAAAGTCTAATTTCTCATGGCTTGATATCCTGTTTTAAAGAAATATCCACGAAGGTAGTATGTCAATATTTCAAGATACTAAAGCGAGATGCTACAGCCGCTCAATTAGCTTGTGCGTGTCTGTAGGTGAAATTATCGTAATAATTAGCAATTTTGAAATCTGGTTTAAATAAACGTGGTTACTGTTCTCTTAATGTTTTTTTTTTTCAGCTGCACCAGTGTTTACTTCGTGTTTCACTGCTTCGAGTGAGGTAAACATTACTATCTTTAACTATAATTTAATGTCAATGTAACGATTATACCGAATATAACTCTAATTTCCATATACTTTACAATGCAGCTATGATATATTATCTTGTTAATTGCATTGAGTGACTAATAACACGATATGAACATTGAGCAATAAGAGAGCGACTGGCCGCTTCATTTATTCTAACTTTAGCAAACATCAATATAGCCGAATCGTGAACATTCACCATGTACTACACAAATTTTGCCGACCTAACACACGAGTCATGCTTAATGAGAATGATACTCTGTTCATTTAAATTGCGTCGATCACAATATTAAATGATATTCTTTCTTTGTAGTTTTGGCTACAAAAACCTGGTAAAAGAATAATTGAATGATGAAGTAGGATGAGAGTATCCATTTCTACGCCTACTTAACGTCGTTGATTCCAAGAGAGCGTGGGACGCACTAGAGGAATAATTTAAGCAGGCGTTTATCGACTCAGAATACATCAAAGCCTAAGGTGGCCCCGGCGGGGTTAGAGCTCAAAATGCAGAGATCCAGAAATAAATATAGTTTATAATTCTACTCAAGGTTCTCATAACGCTGCTAATACGTCGACGTATCGAAGACTTTATGTTCTGAAAAGTAAGAATTCGAATATATTCTTTCATTGGAACCATTAGCTCAGCTGTGATGGAACGAATTCATATTATCATGAGATAAGCCAAGAATAGCGGGTTGTCAGAATCGGTGGAGTGACGGATGAAATGGCTCACAGTGTTTCGTTATGCGTATTTAGTTTTTGAATGAAATCCCTCCGGTTGACGTTTGTCTTTCATTCTTCCATGTTCGATAAAATAAGTGTCATTCATGTGCCATGGTCACTGAAAACGCTTGTTCCCTAACCGAAAATGTATTACCTTGATCTGCATAGAGAACAATAATTAGGATTTAATTAAATTTTAGTTTTCCGTAAGGATGAAAATATTTCAAGTAATGCATCATAGTTAAGGTTAAGGTTAGTTTCTTGAATTATTTTATTTGCCAGGAGGAAACTTTGCTCTTAATTGTGAAATTCGTATTTTGTCATCAGCAATAACTTCATGAATAGAAACAAGCTAAGAACATGAAAATACGCGTAATAGTCTTGTTTTCTCTCCCCTTTATGTTAATAAGATCGAAATTCTTGCGTACTTCTCTAGTGATTCTTGCAATTAATATCGACGTAATAAACACCATTTCCATCTGTATACGAAATATTAATAAATTTCTACGTTTTGCACGTTGATGTATGGAAGAATACAAATATTGTGACAATGTATAAAGCATTGTTTTGCCAATCCTCATTACTTATCATGAATTACACTGCACAATAGTACGGAAATGAAGTTATAAATAATCCATTTGACAGATTAATTGCTAAGGAGTTTAATGAGCTTATATTATTATGGTCATGTTCTGATTCAGCTGCTATATTGTTAAAAAATTATTAAGGAGCCTAGTCTTGTTGGCGTCCAATTTGAAATAATAAAATTCGGTTTCAAGTTACTTATAAAATAAATTTTTCAAAAACATTGAAATTCTGATTTATTCGTGATATTTTTATGTTTTCGATTATGTGGAATAATTTAATTCATGTTAGTGGTCTACAAAATCGTATTTGAAAATCCACCAATCCTAAAGGAAAGGTTTCAAACACTTCCACATCTCGATTGCGAGTACACGATGAATCACGATAACTGTACTCCTCCAAATTGGTTTTAAATATTTTACAACTAAAAAGATTTGTACGAACACTACCATTATTCGTTTTCTACGCCACTGTATAATCTCTAAATTCCCGTCATAATTCTGGTATTAATCCACCATTCCCAAGGAGCGTCCCCTTCTAACAATTTATTTGGAGTGTATCATCTCTAATTACGTATATTACAAAATCGTTAAATCTCGCACATATCTACCACCTAAAATGTTATTATATATTTTTCTGTGTTGGTCGTCTTGCTAGCAAGCCCGCTAGGTGGTAAGCTAATACAGTAATGCCTCGATATACAAGTTCATTCGCCCCCGGAGACCGATCGTAAAGCGAAAACTCATAAAGCAGAGCAATTATTCCCCATAAATTCAATGCTATAAATCGTAATTTGTCCCCAGAAAATTAGTGTACCAATAAAATTTATAATACTCGTAAATAAATGGCAGTAAAACAACAGTAGAATATTTTATGTTAAGAAGAATGTAAAGATTATTCATAATAAAAGTATTATTATAACCGTTTTGTGAATCACTTTCACTCGCGGTAGGTTCGCGCACACCATCACTTGTAGACGCGATCGCCGATTCACAAGCACTTGTAGACAGACTTGTAGACATCTTTTAAAAAAAACAAGTATAGGGTTGTTTGCTTAGAAGAAGCTTCTTTTCGTTCTGTATAAATTTATCGGAAACATGTAGGAGCATTTGCTTTCGTAGTAGAAACGTTAGCTCTTCGTTCAAAATTTGGATTTTGCGCTTAAAGAAATAAAACTTATTTACCCGGGTTCGCGTAAATCGGGTACTCGTAATTTGAGGTATTATTGTAATTGACAGTTAGAAGACTGCTCATTTCTTGTCATTTCTTCTGATTTATTAACGAGTGGGATATGCTGAAATCATTTGTAAGCATGTTCCCTTTAATTATGCGCTAACGGAATAAATGTGCAACTAAATGACATTGTGGTTAGTAAACCAAGTAACGAGATATAAACGGATGAATTGTAATAACTTCCAACTTACGTTCGTTCCTTATTAGTGACAGAAGTTAAGAAGAATATACGTAAATGCAGCTATGATACAACTGAAATTTCCTTAAATAGTTTTATTATAGTATACTGTAACTTTGTAGACACGATGTGTCGTGGTATTAAGCTGTTTGCTGTTGCAAATATAGTGACTGTGCTTCTGTTGGTGTTCTTTTCACATTGATTGTCAAATTATAGACTAAACACACAGGGATCCGATTTAATCAATCATACACACATTGATAGAATGCATGCACTTTGCTGTGTGGAATTTGGTATTTTTATCTTCTTTATGGTTTGTTCCATAACGATGAACGCAAGTCTGCTGAAGGGAAAAATAGAATTCTCTCATCCGCTTAACAGAAATCTTTAGCTTTGACTGTTATATACTTTAAATTGTATTGCTTTCCAAACATACCGTATTTCTGCTCCCCTGTAATGCATCAGCGATATCACTGGTTTTATTTTATTAGTTGCAGCAAGATAATATATAAATTTAACATTTGTTTAATACATTTCATTTCAACATTAGTTTAGTCTTTCTTGCAAGCGATAGCTCCTCTACAATCACTCATATTGCCATCATCAACGTGGTCATAGTTACTAACTTACGGGGACGTAAACACACCAATATACCATCAAGCGAAGGTAAGGCGACAAGCACAGACACAAAAACATACACATATATACACACACATATATGTATATATATATATATATAT
>NC_068992.1:16493975-16494816 GCF_001194135.2 Octopus bimaculoides
TCTCTCTCTCTCTCTCTCTCTTTATATATATGCCCAAGTGTTCGGACAAGATGTAGGCATGTTGCTGTCACCCCTATGTCTGAAAGTTGCAGTATGGTATATCTGTTGTTTATCAGTTCATGGAATTTTCAGAAATCCAAGAGACATATAATACAGTTATGCAAATGCTCAACTCTTAATCTAAGTTTAATTAATAACCTATAAATTAGATTAGCTGTGTATCTCACCAAGCTTCAAAAATATTACTTCTAAATACTTTATCCTTTGCATCAAATGAGATTAGATTGATTTTGATGTTACTTTGGATTTGTAGGAGCGTAGGAAACTGAAGATGTAAACATGTGATATGAAGCGCGTACAATTTGGTATTGATGTGCATGCTGGGAATTGAAGGTGGTTTTATTTCTGCTTGGTCTAAACAGTTATTCTCCATCTATGTATTGCTAGGTTATTGAAATAACCGTGTTAACAAACGCGTTTATATTCGAGATATTCTATAAAATTTTAAATATTAATGAATGTTCTATAATAAGCTATAAGCATAGTTTTCTTACGTATTTCATGATTGTATAAAGTTATTAGTTTCGACTTTGTCCTGGGTTCCATGAAACATAAGCTATGGAGATAACAGTATCCAATATTGAATAGGACGTCAGTCTGTGAAATGATTAACCTGATGCCGGTACCCCCCTTTTTTTTCTTAGTTGAGTAAAGAAAAAAACTGATTTGCTGATAAAAAACAATAGTCCGTTCCTCTGTTTAGGGTTGTTTGCTTAGAAGAAGCTTCTTTTCGTTGTGTATAAATTTATCGGAAACATGTAGGAGCATTTGGTTGGGAAGC
>NC_068992.1:16494826-16495916 GCF_001194135.2 Octopus bimaculoides
TATACATATTTATATATATATATATATATATAACCTTTAGCACAAGGAAACTATGCTGAATCTATGGACGATATTTCTACTTAGCCGTCCGGATTTCAATTCTCAACTGTGTTCATGCTATAATGCAGAGCTCGGGGCTGATGTGCGGGGCTACAACAGGAAGATTGCATCAAGGGAACAGCGGACCACCTGCGAGAGACTGAATAAACTACTATTCTTCGTCTTTGAGCGAAGACAGAAGACGTATGCAGTGATCTAACCATGGAAGATCCTAGAGTAGCTAGCACCAAACTTTGGCATCAAGAACTATACTAAACTCCAAACTGGATGTCACTGCACTGTTCCAACGATCCTAGCTATCCCGTATAGAGTGAGGATCATATACTGCATTAGTTTAGGCTTGAAGGTCCTACAGCTATTTACTGCGTTGCCAAAGTATATGAGGGATCTTCACGGAGTAGGAAATGTGTTCTAGAAACAACCTGATTTTTTGTTGTCCAAGGTTCCAGGTGAACCTATATCACAGCAAGATATTCAAAGGAGGCCAGCAGTATCGAAACTCTTTCATTTGCCAAAAGCCAATCGTGTGGGTATGGCCACTAAAAAGATGATAACACTGGCGATTCTCCAGCGTGGCCACATCTTTCGAGCTGAAACATATAAAACAATAAAACAATATGTATATATGTATTTATACATGTACGTATATATATGTGCGTGTGTGTGTGTATGCGCACATTTACACACACACAGATAAGGCACTTAGAGTCATCGGTCTGCTAGCGACATCAGTACTTTCTATTTTATGCCCAAGTGTTCGGACAAGATGTAGGCATGTTGCTGTCACCCCTATGTCTGAAAGCTGCAGTATGGTATATCTGTTGTTTATCAGTTCATGGAATTTTCAGAAATCCAAGAGACATATAATACAGTTATGCAAATGCTCAACTCTTAATCTAAGTTTAATTAATAACCTATAAATTAGATTAGCTGTGTATCTCACCGAGCTTCAAAAATATTACTTCTAAATACTTTATCCTTTGCATCAAATGAGATTAGATTGATTTTGATGTTACTTTGGATTTGTAGG
>NC_068992.1:16496458-16497903 GCF_001194135.2 Octopus bimaculoides
AAAAAAACTGATTTGCTGATAAAAAACAATAGTCCGTTCCTCTGTTTAGGAATGGAAACCGTAATCTTGCGATCCTGATCACCATACTTCTAACCACAAGGTCACATTCTATTACAGATTTCATGCAAACAGAAATAATCCAGTAAGAAAAATTGTAAAACATTAGTGCGACAATTTAGAACATATTAATTTATATTCGTGGGCGATTACAGATGTGCCGAACTTCTAGTGAAGTTGAACACTTCTATGTTGTTTTTTGTTACATTTGGAATGAAAGCCAAAGTTTCTTTGATGCAAAGAATTGGTGAACATTTTAAATTGCTATATTTAGTTATATTTCTATTAACAATACAGTATACTACATTTAAGTGTGATTTACGAGGAAATGTAAAAGTGACAGAAACAATATATCGTATATGTTGTCTCTCAAACGAAGAATATTTAAAAGTTACATTCATGTCTTCATGCAAAATAACAATAACTTTTATAGCTAGAGAAATAATATATATTAATAAAATATTGAATAAAGAATGCTATTGAATATGCAGCTATATCTTATTATGTGTCATTTTTTTTCATTTAAAGCTAAAGGTTTTCATGGCAACAGTAGAAAAGGTGAAGCAGTGTTTTATTTTGAAATATATCTGGCTGCCAATTGGATATCATTAATTTTGTGTCATTGATATTAATAATCTTCCGCTGTTACCAGCTCTCAGAAACTACACCTGCTACATCATATAGCTTGCATTAAATTCCAGCAACAACTATAGTGTTCATTTTCATTCTTCAACTGCTTGAAAGAAAGCATCAATTTATTCATACTCAACTGTCTTTACAATTAAAAAAAGAAACTAGAAATTTGATGTAAAATATTTGAATTATTTTGCAACATTAAAAGAACTGAAATTCATATTGGAAGATATTTCATTTTTATACATAGCTGCCTACAAACAATATCGAAGGCTTTAGTTTTTAATAGATACATACAAAATTTAAAATGGGGTTAATCAATTTATCAGATGCGCAGTGGTATTAAGGTATGTTACAAAAGGAATTCGTGGACGCAGCAAAGATTTAGGAATTTTTTAAAATAAAAATCCATCGACACGATGTCACGGTTAGCGTTTAACAATATTGTCATCAATTCAGAGATATATCTCTCTTGAAGGAATATCTGGCACTTGCGATCCACGACCTAACTAGGAAGATTCGGTATATATATGATTGACCATTATTATGATTGACCGTTGACTGAACACTATTCAATTTTTTTTCTCCGTGTTTTTTCTCCTTGTCTCCGTATTCTTTCTGTTGAAGAGCGTAGCTCGAAACGTCAAAGACTTTCCGTATTCCCGAGCGTCATACTAATATATACTTTTGTTATTTACACCACCTGTCCTCGTCTGTTGTTATTTTTTGTATATTCTCTCATATATATATATATA
>NC_068992.1:16498648-16501565 GCF_001194135.2 Octopus bimaculoides
TATATATATATATATATATATATATATATATATTATTTATTTTATTTTGTAGAATGCTGCTAATCATTGTGGAAAAGCGTTTGTACACTGTGTATTTTATGTCTAGTGTATATTTTTTGCGCAAGCGCTTTCGTTTTTCATCTTTTCAGACACACGTCTTCCAGGGTAATCCACAAAGAGGAAGTTATTGCTTGTAATGGTGTTAATTATTTCCGGTTTATTGTTGGATTAACATTTTTATAAAGTATTCTTTTATATTTCGTAATTGATTATATTTCTCTCAGTTGATCTTCATTGATCTAACATTTTGTAACACAGGAACACTTTAAATCGTTGAATCTTTTAAATTAAATGTTGACACTTCTAAACGTTGACTGTTAGCAGTTTAGTTCCAGATTTAGAATTCTTATAAAGTATGCTTTTGCTTTTCGTAGTTTATAATTTCCATCTTTTATTTTCTCAAAAAGAAATACTTTAAATTTTCTATTTACAAAAATGTTTAGACTTTTACTACATGGAATATTTCTAAACGATTAGAGTTTTTGTTTCACAATTCATATTCGCATTCATTTTAAATTCCCCTTCTTAAATCATTTGGTTGTTCGTTGCTCAGTCATTCCATATGCTCTAGAGCGAGGGTCTCCACGGTTTCTTTCTTGTATTATCTCTTTCTCCGATGTGAGACTCGCATTTGTTAGAAATCTCTTGAGATTTAGTTGTTGATTTCGACTGTTCATTTGTGATTTTTTTTTATAATTATTTCTCGGAGATTTGATGCCTTGCGTAGAATTGGCTGAATGCAGAATATTGTGGTTCCAAGAATTATGGGTGACTACAAATGTAATATCTATACCTGAATTTTCGTATTCACCCTTATTATGTTACTCCTTAACCTATAGATTGGCGGCATTTTTCTATCTTGGTTATGGTATGATGTATTATCATTGTGGAGTATTTCTGTTTTTACAGGAACGGATTTAGTTCTACCAGTTGTTAAGAAAAGTAAAAATAAACGCAAATTTCAATCTATGAACAGTGTAATGTAAGAATTTTCCTTGACATCTACATAAACGTATTGGGAAGCTTATATTTAAGAAACGGTAACTATCTTATTTTCTGTGGCATACAACTATGAAGTATTTGCTCTTTAAAGAAAACTACAATAAATTTTGATTCATAATTTGGCACAGGTATATAAATTGTGAAAAAAGTGTCCTAGTCGATAGAATCAGCCGGCATGTACCATTATGACTTTTTTTTACATCGATCTTGGGAGGATGTGTATATTACAAAACTGATTGTAGCAAAATGCGAAATCGAAAGTATTGGTGATATTAGTGGTGGTATTGCTATTGTTAGAAATAGTAATATAGGTTTGCCTTTATCAAACAGTTTTATGATCGTTGCTATTCTAGTCCTAAGTATGCGATCATGCATTTTGACAATGTATCCATATTACTGAATTGAAAGTGCTGGCCGTTTCATTTTCTATAGACGGTAAAGTATCATTTCAGTGAGGAGTACTAAACTTTATCGCTGATTGTAGCAGGAAGAGCATTAGTAAATTTTATCATTGATGGTGGCAACGATGGTTGTGATATTAGTGTTGATATTCTATCCGCTTTTGTTTTGCTTGTTTTTGTTTTGGCTTTTGGTTCTATTACATGTTACATAGAATTCATTTCGATGCATTTGTCAGGATAATAAAGCTGATTTTCATTAGGTTGTACGAATGTTTTACCGGGTAAATTTTTCGATTAGATGCGATTGTTACGATTTCTATACACATATGATAAGACCTGGGATAAATCATCTGATCCGAAAATTAAAGAATGAATACGCTTAATATAACAAATGTGAAAAATATTGTTTTACTGAAAACAAGACACGACTTGCTAGTTTCTGTATAAGGGCTTCAAATGCTTTATTCTAAAGTTACACACATACATTAAGAGGATGAACAATATTGTGGTCACGTGCTTTGTTTTATAAATAGGATTGATGTAATAGACTAGTAACTTATTATAATATTTCAGGTCTTATGCCTATATTAAAAAAGGATTAGACGTGTTATGCTTATATTAAAAAGGATTATCATTATAATCATTATAAAGGCGGTGACACAATGGTTAGCATGCCGGACAAAATTCTCAACAGTATTTCCTCCGCCTTTACGCTATGAGTTCAAATTCCACCAAGATCGACTTTGCCTTTGATGCTTCTGTGGTCGATGGAATAAGTACTGATCAAATACTGGGGTATTCGATTTTCGTCCGCCCGCAAAAGTTCAGGCCTTGTGCCTATAGTAGAAAGGCTTATTATTATTATTATTATTATTATTATTATTATTATTATTATTATTATTATTATTATTAAGACAGCGAGCTGGCAGAATTGTTAGCACGCGGTATTTCACCCGTCTTTACGTTCTGAATTCAAATTACGCCGTGGTCGACTTTGCTATTCTCATTTCGGGGTCGATAAATCAAGTACCAGTGAAAGACTGTGGTCGATGTAATCGACTAGTCCCCTCCTCCAAAATTTCAGGCCTTGTGCCTTTAGTAGAAAGGATTATTATTATTATTATTATTATTGTTCAGTAGTTTTATTTTTATAACGTGCTTTCACTTCACTACCGAGCGCAGCTCTGTGCGCCTTGGGTATGTGCTGTGGTTTGCTGTGATGCTCTTATGGCTACTGTATTGAAAGTGTTTTGCGTAGGATGTGTGCTGTGCCCAGCAGTGCAATTTTCTGTATGTTATATATATTTGTAAGTCCTGGTGTTTTTGTTATGTATTTGTCTGAATATTTTTTTATTTTACCTAAGGCACCTACTATAATAGGAATTGTTTCTGTTTTTAGATTCCACATTCGAGTTACCTCTATTTCCAGGTCTTTGTATTTTGAAAGTGTTTCC
>NC_068992.1:16501575-16506608 GCF_001194135.2 Octopus bimaculoides
TTTAGATTCCACATTCGAGTTACCTCTATTTCCAGGTCTTTGTATTTTGAAAGTTTTTCCATTTCTTTTAGATAGACGTTGTCATCTGCTGGTATTGATACATCAATTAGAAAGCATTTACATTTTTTTAAAAAATTATTATTATCACCTAGCTGGAGGTGCAGTCAGTTTATGTTTAATTCACTTGTTTTAAAAGGCTCTATACTGTATGTTGTTGGTTAAATCGTTTTGCAAGCCTGAAACCTTTCTGGGGAGCTGAAGTTTGTTAACCAAAGCGCCATTTAAAACTATTTTTCTTCAAATTCTTATGGAAATTTGCTTCGAAGTAAGTAAACATCGAAGATGGCGACGAAAAGTGGGTGTCAGGAAGGAAGATGAGGAAACAAGAACAAGTACGTATACACAGAGAAACAAGTATGCACGCACCCCCCACACATATAGCGGAACAAGCACGCACATGAACAACAACAAGTACGCACGCACAACCCATTATCTTTCTCTTCCCATTTTGATACGTCAACTGACTGTTGACAAGACAAACGTGGTCACAGAAGTTACCGAGTTCATTGTTTACGTTTTTCGAGTCAAAACAAAAGATCGCCCAAAATTGTCGATATTAAAGTTTTTAAGTTTGCTTGAGATGTTCGTGTGTATGCCCAGTTCGAGAAGACAGTAATGTTTTTGCAATAAACAAGGTGTTTACATTTTCAAATAGGGAGAAAGGAAAGAAAAGAAAAGAAGAGTAAACTTTTCCAAAAATGTTGTAGATATTAAAGTTTTAAGATTTACTAAAGATGGTCTTTTGTATGTCCGCACAGAGAAAGTTGTAGAGTTCTTAGAAAAGGTTGTTTAAATTTTCGAATAATCAGGGAGACAAGAAAAGAGAGGTATTCATAGAAGTTGTAGATATTAAAGTTTTTAAAGCTGACCGTTTGTGTGTTCGAAAACTGTAGATATATGTAAGTTTCTTAACTTACTTTGAGGGAAATTTAAAATGCTCCCAGGAAATTATAGATATTTGCTTTTCAGTTGTCCTGCTGGGTTGTATTAGTGTTTCAGTGTCTTCGGCTGCTGACTGGTCAGAGCAGTGAAGAACAGGTCCAGCCACTGCCAAGGCTGGTGCTATTATTTTCGTCGTAATTGTCGTTGTTGACGTTGGGTTTGAAAGTGAAAGACGTGTTAAATAAATAATTTTGGCTTTTGTTGTACCTTTTTGAGAGAAAGCTAACTAGTATTTCCTGATGCTAGTCGGCTTTGTGAAATACGTGTTCCTTCGAGGCAAAATTTTGAATGTTTTTGAACTGGAATTTTATATCTTTAAAACGAAAAATAAATAGGGCTTCGCAAATTGAGTGGTGGGTTATTAACTCTTCCAACAGCCAATTTAATATTTATTTTCCACTACTAGCAGTTAACATAGAATGTATGAACGATAAGAGCAACATCGACGGCAACAATAGCAACAATAAAACCACCACAAATGAACAGATTACAATGAAACACTACCACTGCTACTCTCACCAGTGCCAACCGAAATAACAACAGAATAAAAATTGGGCAAAATAGCAATGAGCATTAAGCACGCACACAAACAAAAAGAATACTTAAATTGTCGCTTCGATATCCCTGCAAGTTCTGCCCCCAACACCATGCCCACCATTAAAACCAACATAATATAAATTCATGATGCTACTATTAATAAGTTCAATGTTACTGGAATCGCAAAGTTGTGTAGCAGGAAGGATAAATGATAAATCGAAACTGAAAAATCTAGTGACTATACTTGAGGGAAATATAATAACAAATATTGCAGAACCATCTGGTAAGGGAACTACCAAAAAAAAAATGCTCAGTATAAATCCATAGGAATAAATGACCCAAAATAGAGCAAGCAATAACACAAACCAGTCTAGGGTAGCGAATCGTACGTTGCAAAAGGAGAAATACTCTGTAACGTGTAGGTGAAATTTTCAATTTGATTTCAATAATTCTCACAAATTACCGTTCATTTTTAACAATACAACTATGATATAGCCTAGATGCAAATAGATAAATGTAAAGTTTATTTTATTATTCTTACTAATTTGGTACAAAGCTAATAATTTTGTGGAAGGGAAGGGGGAAACAGCTTATATCAACCCCAATGTTCACAGTCACTCGTCTTAATGACCGGAAAAGATGCAAACCGAAATCAGCATCTGAGGAATTTGAACTCAGAGGGTAATTGCTCGGAAGAAAATCGCTATTCATTTTGCCTGATGAATTTTGTCTAATGCGGTAACGGTTTGACCAGGTCTGCACCTTAAATAGTTCACAATACTGTAATATGAGGACTGGCCAATATTAACAGTATTGCTGTTTATTAGTGGAGAATGTTTTTGATGATGAGGAAAAGAGAGATGGAATATGAACACACAAGGTTATCCTATATAATAGCGTCAAATCGGATTCTACAAGAAATGCACCAGCGCTGGGTGGTTGGTTATTCAACAAAGCCTTCACATCAGTAACATTTGCAATCGCATTCACGTGTCCTATAAAGTGGCCTCCGATATGTAACACACTGCCTAAATACCAATCTTGAGAAATGAGGGTTCTCAAAACCAAAGAGGAGAAAGCTATTTCGAAGACTACAGATCCAGTTCATTACTGTAATTGTAAAAATCTGTACAACTTGCTAGAAGTTTATCATTTAAATATATATAGGCATGTCTAGATATGCAATTATATGCATGAGAATACATACATAAATCAAAATATACAAATCTGCACATATACATACATACACAAATACACTGTCGTTTATGTTGGAATTCCAATGAAGGAGCCTTAGATCTAGTTTAGAAACCGGCTCTTTCTCTACTGGAAAGACATCTTGAAATAAAACTGAACAATGACATACATACATACATACATGCACACACACATTCATACATAAGTTAGTGGTGTACAGCATAGCAAAGAAAAATGACTTCATCTATATATGACTATCGCTTTACTTACATTATTAATTACTGTTCTAAACGATCTTTCCGTTAAAATGGCAAGGTTTTGTCACCGAGACAAAGCAATGATTCGATTGTTTTGCCTTCCTATTGATACGATATAGCTGCAATGTAGCTGGACAATTACTTTATTGTTTTCGGGACTATAATTCAATGAATATAAATTCTTTACTTAGAATATTTACTTGTGATAGAAGACATATTGAGAAACAAATCATGTACCGGTGAACGAACAATCCCAGTTACTTGGCTAGCGTATAAAAATAAATGCAGAGCTGGCTGTGACGTAAGAAATTTGTTTCCGAATTAAATGGGACCGCGTTCAGTCCCACTGCATGCCATCTTGGGTAGGCCGTCTAGGCACACCAAAGCCACGTGAGTAGATTTCGGTCGATTGAAAGTGAAAAAGGCTGTTGTATATATCCTTTCCGTATAAGAGCGTAGGCTCCAAATGTTAAATACTTCTAATTTTCCTATGCGGCAGCATAATACATCTACTTGCTTCAGTTTTTCTTTTATCTCATCTCTGTGTTTTTGTTTTATTTTTGTACTATATATATGTGTACGTGTGTGTGTTTGCATATGTGTGTAGATATCTATGTAATGTACATTTGTGTCTCACATTTGGTTTTAGTTTAGTTACAACCCACCCACACCATAATCCAGCTATTCGAAAAAACGGCCGATAGAATAAATACCAAGCTTTAAAGAATAAATCTGGAGTCGATTTGTTCGACTAAACCCTTGAAAACAGCATGACCATATTCTAATGACAGAAACAAGTATAAAATAACAGATAGAAGATAAAATAATTAATATCAATTCTATATAGTAATAAATAATTACTATATATTAATAAATAATTTCCAAATTCATGAACAAAAATAGATTTAGTAGCTCCAACACTTAAAGAAACATTGACCAATCAGACGAATATGCATTCCGTCTTTTTGAGATATGATAATTACAAGACACACCGTTATGCGTTTACAGATTCTAGTTCAAGGTTATAGATATGAGGAATAATTACACAAGTGTAAATACGTGAAATATATATCTCGTCCGAGTAACAGTGTTCTGAACACGGACCTCGTTTATTTCAACCTTGGAATAACCGCGACCATATTTTTTCAGAGGTCTGTATTCCGGTAAGCATTGGTGATTGAATTAGATGTAGCAAAAAAAAAAAAATGTTGCAGATGGAAACGGAGAAAGACGAGATATTTTATATCGTTGTTGTCTAATTTCGTTATTAACACTCTTACACTATGAAATAGTGTGCTTGTTCAGACAATTATCCAAATTTCGTATTTATTTATTACATTAAAGCCTGCATTTAACAGAAATCAAATTCCACAGCAGGAAAGTAAGCAGGTAATTTCCTTTCTCTATGACAAAATATAGAATTCACTATAAATGAAATATTTCAAGTGTCTTTATCAAAACATAAGAATGATTTAATGAAATATAAATCAGTTGAGATAAATAATTTGATTTCCTTGGTTGAGAACTATTTTATTGATATAATTATTGAGATTTAAAAGAAAATGACAAGTACATGATATAACTTAAGTCGCGTCTCATATAACAGTCATATGTCAAATACAAAATGAAATTTCATGCAACATTTCCATTTCCCCTTTATATGTTTAATATTTATCACTGATTTCATCGGAATCTGATATGATTGACAATTACAAATCCCAGTTTTACATCTCACTTCCTAATTTCAGCTTCCATATCACCTAAATGATAAATCCAAGAAAAAAGTCAATTTTCTGATATAAAAAGTCAAAGACTATTTTAAACAATGCCTCCCACCTGAGTGATGGTCACAAGAAGAAATTATTGTCCAGCCTCTGTCTCAATGTCTAAGCAAAATATAGAAACAATTGAAGGCAACTCAAATGCAGGTTGAAGCAAACGTTTCTAGATAGACATTCGACAAAAGTGACAATGATGAAACAGTTCTAAAAAGAACTTTGGAAAGAAATACATACATATATATATACATACATACATACATAT
>NC_068992.1:16506769-16509756 GCF_001194135.2 Octopus bimaculoides
TTTTATATTATATATTGTATATTCCATATTCTATATCCCACATTAATTTTACAAGAATATAAATAAAACATAAAAAACAGACAGAGCTGGAACTCTTTTAAATAATATATATATATATATATATATATATATATATATATGTGTGTGTGTGTGTGTGTGCGTGTGTGTGTGCATAAACACTTATATACATTTGTATACATAGATACACATGTATATATGTATGTTTGCATCTACGTACAAAAGCATGTAAATGTATAGATTTATGCTGGATAAAATTCGAAATATGTAAGAAGAGGAAATGCATGAATTTATTCAATCGAATAAATCCGAGGTATCTCTCTGTTTTCTGCTACTGGTTTGAAAAAAAACATCCACTCGTGTTTGGTTTCTCAGGTGATACTCGTAATAGCTGCAACCAACCTTCCTATCAATTCACCTAATCTTATGTATTAGTGTGTATGAATTTGCAGTGTTTTTTCAAAAGCACTCCATATATCTCAGCTTTGAACTATCTGCCCGCTTAAAATATTGTATTTCTGTGTGTTTCTTGATTTTTCTGCTTTAATTTTGAGTAGATATTTAGGATCTGAATCTTAGCTTTTTGTACATAAGTATATGAACAAGAGCAAGAGTAACATGATGGCAAAATTCCTGCTTAAATGTCAGTTGTTGGCACTAAAACATAATTTGTTCATTGGATGCTTAATAAATAATATAATTATATCTACTGAAATTTATTTCCAAAGTGTCTGCGATTTTCCTTAAGAATTGGCATCGATTGAGGTACCATAATATGGCCTTGAATTTATATATACTGTCTTCATATTTGCTCTATTGTTTGTAACTAAAGTGAATTGATTTATGTTAAGAAAAGTAAAAGCCTGAAGATATTCATTGTTTTTATGTCGAGTGGCAAATTTAATTAGTTCACGGAAGAGCAAACAAAATGTTAAAATATTCAATGTATTGTGAGAAAGTATCCATCTAAGATACTCCCATCGAAAAATTTGAACATAGCGCGTATAAAAGATTCATCCATTGTTGAATGCTAGCAGTGTTTATTTCATAGTAGCAGCAAGATAGTTCAGAGCTTTTGAGAATTAACTTTAGCAGACTGATGCCATGGCTTACGTTTTATATATGTGTTATCTCGCAATGTGTCTTGAAAAATATCTCACTCACTGGAATATCTTTAAAATATTTGATCAAAGCCATACTTTTATTGACTGTGTATATTAAATAATGTGACTGCAGGCACTATTGCGACATCTTTTATCGCCTCGATGTTCTAATTAAATTAAGCATGAAGAAAATAATCTGTGATGAAGGGAAATGTTTTAAAATCGAAAACATTTGATGTAATTAGATTATGCAGATGGCATTCTTAAGTTTAGCAATGCAACATCAAAAGCATGAAGAATTATATACAATTTTCAAGAAATAGGCAAACATAATCTCTTAACGATAAACATCAATAAAACCAGCATTACGAAGGCCGACTATTCTATCCGACTAAGCGGATAGAATAAACGTGTCATTGAATAACAGGTATTTTAAGAGTCAAACACGTTGAAGTATCTTGGATTTTTATAGTAAGATGGATCTTTAGAAACTGAATTTAATGAAAGCTTTCAAAAGGTAAATAAAAGAATGAGAACGTACTGGTATCGTATATATAGTGTAGTGGTAAATACAAAAATGAAACACTATTCACTATTCATCAGTAGTGAGAAGTGTTTTTAATATATGAACGAGGGAAAGGTGGCGTGCTGGCAGAATTTCGTCCGACGTTATGTTCTGAGTTCAAATTCCACCGAGGTCGACTTTGCCTTCGCCTTTCATCCTTTAGAGGGTCAATAAATTAAGAAACACTACAGTCAATATAATCAACTAGCACCCTCTCCCAAAATTCCTGGCCTTGTGCCAAAATTTGAAATCAATATATGAACAAGCGAGTCGTGGCAAGGCAGTCCAGCTATAAGTTAACTTTTCCCGGTGGTTTTGTAAAAAGTTAAAGTCACAGTGTATCAAAGACAAATTAAACGGTTCTGTACATAACGAGAGTGCCATATATACGGACAGAAGTATTGGTTTATTTGCGCCAGAGCAGCGTAGATAGACAATATCCCGATCTTTATAAATTTGATTCAGGAGTGAATAATGAATACATGAAACCCTTTGCGTCAAGTGGCCGAATAGCATTGGATTTAAATGTGTGTGTGTGTGGAGAGAGAGAGAGGGGGGGGTGAGCCATCTTGCTAATGATATCGTTTGTATTTGTATGTGTTTACATATTATATACGTCAGGGCGACTGTCCCAGATCCTTAGATATTTTAATTGGGTATTTTACTACTGTGCAAATGTTGTGTCCGTGTTTACAATGTTAGAATTAATCTCACTCTTGCCGACGTCTAAGTAAATAAACATGGGCTTAAATTTATCTAGGATGAATAATCCATCTTGATTTTGCAAATGACATCCTCAACCTCAAGACGAGAAATTAATTTCTATTTGCTGTCCTGCAGATACTTTCATTCTCATAAACTCCAAGACGGAACTCGATCCAGTCTAAACAATCCAGAAACAATCATGATTATGATCAGGATCACGGACACAAGACTAAAGTCTGATCGTGTGAACGTTATACGTTTACATAGATATGATTTTCTTTTCGCTTCGTCTATGGTGTCTCCGTATGCAAAAATCCATATGCAACTATAACCAGAAACACACACCTACATGTCTAATATATATATATAAATAGATGCATGCAAACACACACACACACACACACACACACACATATATATATATATATATATATATATATATATATATACCTATATGAATTTATGTATCTATGTATGTACATATATATGTATGTTTGTATATATACATGGATGTGTATACATATGGATGTATATATATATATATACTGTATACGTATACATTTATATATATATATATATATATATATATATATATA
>NC_068992.1:16509766-16512254 GCF_001194135.2 Octopus bimaculoides
AAAATATATATATAAATATGTGTGTGAGTTTGTGTATGAGAGAGAGTGTATGTTTGTGTGTGTGTGAGTGTGTGTGTGTGTGTGTGTGTGTATGTGTGTGTGTGTGTGTGTATGATTTTTATTTGATCTTTAAGTTCTTCTTTAGAGTGTTCAAGACTGTCGCGAGCAAATCGATAAGACATTTTGAGTTAAGAGAGTTCCCAGTGAGTGTAAATACGTGATTTATATGCTGTATTGGATGTATTGTCGATACATGTACATAAATGTATGAATGTATTCACATAAGAATCTCAGTTTTATAAATCTTTATTGTGCCACTAATAGAATGGATTTGGAGAATACGCGGCACTTTCTTTTGCACTTTTTTCCGTGACACCGAGTATTTCTAGGATTTTGTGCAAATTTGTTCGTACATAACATAATGTACCTCTGATGATAGGTACAAATGAGAATTCATAGTTAGGGTACAACTGTTGTAATTTCCGCATTAATTCGCCATAAATATCCTCATTTGCCTGGATTTTGATAGCATATTCACATTCATTAGGCAGTTGGCCTCTATCTACCACAGTGCATGGCTCGTGTTCCATATCTCTCAGAACAATATCTGGTGTGTTATGTTTGTACAGAATTGATGTTTTATTGATGTGATCCATCAGTATTCCTTGTTTTCAAAGGTGTGAATACCACCTGGTTATCACATGCCTTTGATGTATACGTCATGGCATTCCTACTTGGGGATAGCTTTGTAAATAGTCTCTGCAACTATTTCACACCTCAGTGGCAAGTAGTATCTCGTAGATATTTTGATGATATTAACATCTCCCACACCGGCATATCACAACGTGGAGGTTTGGTAGTATCTTTGTTCGTCTTGTTTATCAGGTATTTTGCAGCTATCTCCGGTTCCTAGATAGTGAAGGCATATCATTGGAGGTGGAATGTAAGGTATGTAATACAGGTCCAGGAGAGGCTACTTTTCCTGTCAATACTGTTCTTACGGTATATGGAGCCATGCAATGCTTTTTGTTGGTACGATGCCTGCTTCTCTTCCAATCTTCTATTTAGATCGTGTTTGAGGTTGATAAATTAGCATGTGAGTGTTTTGCGGTGCCAGTTCCTATACAGTTTGGAGAATTTATCATGCAGTCGTAACTGGTGATTCCTAACTACATTTCTAGCCCTGAATTTGATGACAGAGTCTAACTCTCCTATCTTTTCCCTGGGACTGTTGATGTTATTTTGGACGGAAGTAATCCATGTTTGTCTTTGTGCTATCCTTTGGACAGGTATCCATTCCTTGCCGCACAAAGAAGCACATCTGTTGTCCAAAAGTTGGAAGTTTGAATTTGAACTGCTTGTGCTCTCGCAATTTCGTCGAACACAAATGACATCAGGTCGGTGGGGTTTTGGTCAATCGCATCGGTATTGTTCTCTCACGCAATGCCTTATGTACATCAGTAGTGATGTTCTACTTGAACTTCGATGCATGCTGAGATTGTAATATCGGTTGTTATTTGTTGCATCATTAGTGGTGGCCACATATCTGTGTAGTGGTGGCGATTTGCAATTGCGTTCCTCGTGTTCGTGTTCTTTGTTGTTCGCAGTCTCTTAGCGTAAAACTTTTACTTTGATAGTAATACGAGTAATATCATTTATGAATTTTGAACAAATGATTTTATTTGATAAGCTAACATGTTTCTTTTCAAGAAATGGAGCTTGTAAATTGTTTTCCTTAAAATATTGAGAATATTGGGTGTTTCTTATCCCAATATTTTTAAAGTCCTTTCATGTAGCCTATCGAGGGATGTTTCCATGCATTTTTGTAGAATTGATAAAGGTCTTGGTTCAGTCCATATGACCACTAGAATGTATCTCGATAGTTCCGCGATCTGTGGTAACTGACACCATATACTTTCCTTGCGCTGGTGATCATATCGTAATTTTTCCAGGTGGTATGTATTTCCATGTTTAGTTACGGCGACTATATTTTCAAAAGAAGCTTGTTTTATTTTTGTATTTACTCAAAGAAAATGCCCATTTCTTTTACCTTAGATGCACTGACGGCAAAAATGATGGGAGATAGTATTCATTCTCGGAGAAGAATGACTGGTTCTCTCAACCAAAATCTCTGTATTCGACATGTTGATGTATGTATGTATGTATGTATGTATGTATGTATGTATGTATGTATGTATGTATGTATTTACGCACGAATGTATGTATGTATGTATGTATGCAAATCTTTGCTCAATGTCCTATACACCGTATGCACAGATATTTTTGAGACAGGTGTAAGAGATTTTATGCATTAATTTTCAAGAACTAACTTCCTCTGAAATCCTTGCAGTTTTGTTTGGATTATAACTTATACGTTCTAAAGTGACACCATGTGTTTTGCTTGTTAATGTATCTATTTCTAATGCATATGCTTATATCTACATATATCTATACATATACACATATTTGTATGTATGTATATGTATAT
>NC_068992.1:16512997-16515896 GCF_001194135.2 Octopus bimaculoides
ATATATATATATGCATGTGTGTGTGTGTGGTGTGTATGAATATATATATATAAATATATTTATATGTGATGTACGTACTTGAAAATACGAGTAGTTTCTCTCTATCATTCATTAACAATCGTATGTGTTATATGAAATTAACAGAGAATGGTACGGTAGCTTGCACCGAGTAATACAAACCAGTGATACAGTTGCGACATGTCTCTGATGGATCAAATAAAAAATGCATAGAGATAAATGTATAGACAGGCAGACAGGGAGACTAGCAGGCAGGCACTCAGACGGATAGGCTAGATAGATAGATAGATAGATAGATAGATAGATAGATAGATAGATGCATACAATCATACATACATACATACATACATACATACACACATACATACATAGATACATACATTGAGAAGTATAAATTGGAATGGCATAGTTAATTTTGGGTTTATTTGATGAGCTACAGTAAAAATTAATTATTTCCTAAAAGAAGGCGCTGGAGTGGCTGTGTGGTAAGTAGCTTGCCTACCAACCACATCGCACCGGCATCCGTCCCACTGTGTGGCAACTTGGGCGAGTGTCTTCTACTATAGCCTCGGGCCGACCAAAGCCTTGTGAGTGGATTTGGTGGACGGGAACTGAAAGAAGACAGTCGTATGTATATGTATACATATGTGTGTGTTTGTCGCACCACCATCGCTTGACAACCGACGTAGATGTGTTTATGTCTCCGTAACTTAGCGGTTCAGCAAAATAGAACGATAGAATGCGTACCAAGCTTACAAAAAAATAAGTCTTGAAATCAATGTGTTCGAATAAAGGCGGTGCTCCAGCATGGCCGCAGTCAAATGACTGAAACAAATAAAAGGATAAAAGAATAAAAGAATATCCACATACTATTTTACGGACGCTTTAAACCTCTCATCTGTTCTTTTATTTCTTTCTCTAGATAAATACATAAAAACAGACTGGCACATTTAACAATATAAATCGCGCCATAAGCCCAACGAGAATCGTTCCTGCATACGCAAACATCCTTGACATCTGCGCTTTATATTGTTTAAAAATCTGATCGCTAGCATTAGCATCAGAGTATCTAACCTTTGAAAGACATTTTTGATAAGGCAGCCCCCTGCTAACATCGCCCAGTAGCTTCAAAGATAAATTATATTAAAGCCCGTCTATTAATAATACGAATAATAAAAATAGACCGCAGACTACACCTAGGAGAACAATTTCGTTCTATCTCCTCTTTTGCTTAAATATTAAGACCAACATAGGTAAAAGATTCCTGTTTCTCTTAGATAAACATTTTCCCGTAAGTCACAGGTACAGAAACATATTTAACAAGCGTTCAATTAAATTATCATATAACTGCTGTATCAATATGAAGAGCATCATTACATGCAAGCACCATGAAGAGCCTACACCCAGTTGTAATTAAATCCGTCATATACGAGATAGAAGTTGAAGCAACGCTAAATGATGACATAACCGTAAAAAGAGTTGCATCGGGTTATGGAAAGGAGACATCAAAAATCGTTAGGGTAACTACGTACCTCCCTTCTGGCAAACAAGCAAAGGTAATGCCACTAAGTTGGCTTGCCCGTATGGTGTTTGAAGTTTAACGCCACACCACATGCAATAAAGTGGAAAACAATTGAAATGTGCATACCATATACCAACGGATCAAAAACGTACAAGGCATGCGTAGCTGAAAGGTCGCAGATCCTTTTCAAATCTAAAAACACCACACCGCTGAATTACAGATAAGAGTTAAGGGGTGATGTAAGCATATGGATAAGTTTCTGTTGCTGAATTGGAAAATATTACCCACCACGGGTTGAGAGGTTTTATTGAGGACACTTGACCCCTATCAGTTCAGCCTTATCATGACTTTATGTGCATAAATCTAATTCTCACCTCTTTCCTTTTCCTTCATTCCTTTTGTCTTTTGTTGTCTTCAAACTTCAACATCTACCTTCTTCTCGTCTTCCCCCGCCTTTTCTTTTATTCTATCCTTCTGTTTCAGTTTATTTATATGATGTCAGTATAGACAACAGATAGCCTGAAATCATCAGACGTGTTATAAAGTGCTGCTTTTATCGTTTTCATCGCACGAAACTATTAGTAGCTCCTACAAATATATACTGTGTTCATTAAACAATATATAGTTACACACACACCACACGCACACACTCACACACATACATACATACATACATACATACGTACATACATACATACATACATACATACATACACTAGATATATAATTTAGCGCATTTTGATTATTATAAATCTGACGCCAGCAAAATTAATTATCATAGAATATATACTATATATTTATCACTGTTATTTGAACGTTATATACAATTTAATTGCTATAATTTGTTTGGTTAATGAATAATAACGATTAAATTAACCGGAAATAATCAAATAAAGGTATTATGCAATCTAACATCTTATCAGAATAAGTAGTATCTCATTAGACTCAATAAATATATATCGTTAACAAACTTACTAATTAGCTGAGGATAATATATAATCTATAGACTATGCAGATGTTCGTATGAGTGACATTATTATAATTTTTAAAACATTTGACAAAAATGGTCTTATTGCAAAGATTACTAATTTATAATTTATATTGGAAGAAATTTTCATCAGACAGTAAATCGTTTGTCGACAGGTGTTATAATACTTTTATGCTTATATATAGGTATGGAAGTTTGTATGTGATTGTGTGTGTATGTGTGCATATGTATGCTTTGCGTGTGTGCGCGTATGTCCGTGTTTGATTATACGATATGTATATATCAACAGAAATAGAGATAAACTTCCACATAAATATAGGGATGTATAAATATTAAATATACGTATACACATATATGTATATGTAAATATA
>NC_068992.1:16515906-16536164 GCF_001194135.2 Octopus bimaculoides
TATATATATATATATGTATATGTAAATATACACGTAACGTATATATATATGCATATATATATGGGAGAATATACAAAAAATAACAACAGACGAGGACAGGTGGTGTAAATAACAAAAGTATATATTAGTATGACGCTCGGGAATACGGAAAGTCTTTGACGTTTCGAGCTACGCTCTTCAACAGAAAGAATACGGAGACAAGGAGAAAAACACGGAGAAAAAAAATTGAATAGTGTTCAGTCAACGGTCAAATATATATATATATATATATATACAGAGAGAGAGAGAGAGAGAGAGAGAGAGAGAGGGAGGGAGAGAGAGACCAAGGTGTACGTACGCCGCTATATTTATATAAAAAGGAATACCAAAAATGGGACAAGAACGCAAAATATCCAGACAGATGATGCAAAAAAGGGAAACACAAAACATCCAAACAGACGATACAAAAAACAAGGACAGGTCATTCAAAGTTTTCTTTCTTCAGTCGAGTTCCAGATTATCTTTGCAATTTCGACTGGAGATTGCTCCGATCTGGCCAGCACCAAGAAAAAACTAAGGTAAGAGCACTAGATTCCTTGAAAGAAAGAAGCGAATGTATACGAAAATAAGGACGGAAAAATGGTACACAATTACAAATGCAAATATAGGACATAACAACAGGTGTCTTTCGACTAAGGACGAATTAAATTAAGCTGGCGTGTGTGGAAGTGAAGCTTTACAGCAGGGACAGAAGAGATGACAAGCATATGGGATGTATTTATCATTATTATTATTATTATTATTATTATTATTATTATTATTATTATTATTATTATTATTATTATTATTGAGTTAGAGAGCAGTACATGCCATCAAAGTGACATTGGTGTAAAATATACGAAGCCCATTATACCCATCATCACTACCCGTCTGATGAGGGTACACCAGGCACATGCATCACAACCATATGTGTGCGATATGATGATCTCATATCAAGATAAACAGCACATGACCCCGCAGGTGGGGTCCAGTTAGAATTTGTTTCAGGTCGAGTAGCCCATCCCGCTGAAAAGGTCCCTGAATAAGGTTTGCTTAAGGATGTTGAGCAAAACACCCATGTTTCCAAAGGTGCATTTTTCAAACTCCAAAGAAATCCTCTCAATACATGGCTATGATGCTCACCCATTACGTCTGCACATGATCAGGGGCATGCTCAACTAGTTAAGGTAAAACAACTGACAAGCAAATCTGTGGTATTAAGCAGAATATTTGCTGTAGCCCAACTTTTTATACCAAGACAAAACAATGTACATGATAACACTTCCAAGGAGTTAAGATCAGAAGCCATTGGAGTCACTGCCTGGTACTGCATCCGGGCATTTATTATTATTATTATTATTATTATTATTATTATTATTATTATTATTATTATTATTAGTAGTAGTAGTAGTAGTAGTAGTAGTAGTAGTAGTAGTAGCAGTAGTAGTAGTAAAACCATGAGCTGAGAGAAATGTTAGCATGTCGTACAAAATGATAATTGGCGTTCGTACACCACGTTCTGAGTTCAAATTCAACAGTAGCCGATTTTTTTATCAGTCAGATACTGGGGTCGATGTAATTGAATTACTCTCCAGATCCGGCGCCCAAACAAGGCCTTTTGCGTAGATGAGAGAGGATTATAGTTCTTTCGTTTATGTATTTGTGTTGCAAGATCGTTGATGTGAATTCGCTCGTTGAAAGAAATCACATTGTCTTAAGTGGCTCCTTACGCCAATGTTATTGATATTGGCTTAATAACCCTTCCAAGACACAAGATTATTGTTGTTGTTGTTGGTCGTCTACTTCTACTTCCTCTCCTTGTCGTTTTAATGGCAGCAATCTTTCAGGTGGAGTGTTTTAATCGTTAATATTATGAGGCATAATGCTAACACCACATACTAACCGTTCCTCCATTTTGATTGTGTCATTTACAACAATAGAAACTTTTGAATTCATTGCTTTTGGAAATGGTTTACAGCAAGTGTGCATCATATCAATAGATTCCGCCTGTAACTAGAATAATGGATTTAGTCAAAGCCTGAACCATAAATCCTGTAACTTAGCTATTCTGCCTTCATGAAAATGTCACTGATATCTCCGAATATTTTACACAAGTACGAAAAGAAGTACATGACAGGGAATTCGTTGCGTGGTCTATTGTGTTAATGTCTGATTGGCTAATCGGTAAAAGACAGGTCTCAGTAAATGGAAGGTCTCGCGGAAGTTGGATACAAACAAGCATTGTTATATTAAACAAAATTACAGTGTTCATGGTCTCGACTCCACTCCAACAAAATCTATGCAATGCATCCATACTTTTGCTAGGTAAAACGGTAGCTTCCAGTCAATTCTGTTCTAAATTCTATTTTGAAAGTTTTACAAACACTTATTTATCACCGCATATGTCAACACGTCAAAAAATTTGAGCTATGCCTACCTGAAGGATTTCAGGTCCTTTTCCGGTCTAAGAACTTTAAAACACTGCTGAACTCTGAGCGGTTGTAAGCATATAGCTAAGTTCTTGTTAACGAATTGGAATGTGCAACCCACTCTGGATTGAATACTATACTCCAAACTCGAAGCCACTATCTTTTCAGCTATATATTTTACGGTCTTAGAGCAAATAACACTAATTTCCCCATTTTTGCTTCCTTCAGTTTTCTTTTCATTTTCGGATCATCAACCTTCAACCTTTTATATCGCCTTCTTTCTTACCTTCTCGTTTTGTCTCTCATCCCATCGTCCCACTTTTAACTCGTTATGCCATGTGCGCAGTGCCTGATGATTGTGCTAGACGAACGGACGTCTTAGAAAATGCTGTCTGACATGCACTCAGCACATGAGATTAATAGTAGCACATACAATCATATATTGTGTTTATTAAATAATATTCATCTCCTCTCTCAGACAGTACTTTTTCCTTGATCTTACTATCACGAAAGAATACACCAATATATATATATATATATATATGGGAGAATATACAAATAATAACAACAGACGAGGACAGGTGGTGTAAATAACAAAAGTATATATTAGTATGACGCTCGGGAATACGGAAAGTCTTTGACGTTTCGAGCTACGCTCTTCAACAGAAAGAATACGGAGACAAGGAGAAAAACACGGAGAAAAAAAATTGAATAGTGTTCAGTCAACGGTCAATCATAATAATGGCCGATCATAACAATGGCTGATATATATATATATATATACAGATACAGCTGTCGAGAAAACTGCTAACAACTGTTACCTTTCAACAGTTTTTCTTGCTCCAATAACTGGTTATTGCTACTGATAAATCCGGGTCTATTTATTTGTTTTCCGGATCTTTGACTATGGAAGCATACAATTTTATGAGGTCATCCCATAAGTTCTGTCCGAATTTTGAATAAAGAAAACAAGTGACCAAATGTTACACTTAATTGAAATTTAATCATCAATGCACTTTCCCTGATTTTCTATGACTTCCAACCATCTATTTACAAGCTTTTTAATGCCATCAATGTAAAACTCTTTTGGTTTCAAAGCAAAGAACTCCGGATTGTCAGTTTTGACCTCCTCCTGGCTTGCAAATGTTATGTCCCCCAAATGATTCTGTAAACTACGAAACAAATGGTAGTCTGAAGGAGCAAGGTCGGGAGAATAAAGAGGATAAGGAATTTTTTCCCAACCAAGCTCTTCGATCTTCTGTGATGTAATCTTTTCAGTGTGGGGTCACGCAATGTCCTGATGAAACATCACTCCTTTTCGATTCACTAAAGCGGTTCTTTTTTCTTCAAAGCTTCGTTCAAACTCTCTAATTGCTGACAGTAGATTTGAGCATTGATTGTTGTATTAGGTGGTGACAATTCAAAGTGAATTTCTCCTTTGCAATCCCACCAGATAGAGAGATGAACCTTTTTTCCATGAAGTTCCCTTCTCGGTTGTGGTTGAGCTTTTTCCCTTTTACCAAGCCACGACGTTTAACATTTCGATTGAAGATCCATTTTTCGTCACCAGTCACAGGTCTATCCAAAAGGGTGAAGTGAGTTCGCGAGAATGGAAACAAGAATAAATGTTAACCCGGGATTTGCGGTTGCTTTCCGACAATTCATGAGGCACCCATTTTCTATCTCCTGCAAGTTCTTTCATTCAAGCATTCTTTCCCATCAACTGAGTATATGTTTCGAGTCGCTTCGGTTGCAAAGTTCCCATTTTTGTACTCATAAAGCTTTATGTGCCTTAAATGCTCTTTGGATACTTCCATGTTAGAAAGGGATTTAATCAAAGGAATTTTGAATTCTATTATTCTGTACAATAATGTTTAGATAGTTTAGATGTACAGAAATGCATAAAAATATTTCTTTTATTCCATTAGACATTCTATTAAATTTCATTGAAATTTTAAAAAAGGTAAAATCGGGCAGAACTTATGGGATGACCTGATATATTCGAGAATTCACATAATTTCATAATCTGTTCTGTTAATAGTTTTACTACGTAATAGTTCTGTTCTGTTAATAGTTTTACTACGTAATAGTTTGTGTCAAGAAACACCCACACAGTATCGGTGGTGAATGTCTTCGAATTTTGGGGACGATACGTGCCTTTGACAGTGCATATCATTTTCTCTAAAATAGACTAGGTTTTTATTCCTATGGCACCACTAATTTCGTCGAACTGCAGGTGATGCATATAACATTATTTTAACCCATGTTTCCAAGTAGCATCTAACTCATATGCATTATTCTTATTGATTTTGTTTATATTTAATCTTGACATCCAGTAATGGAAAATTTGATAATAAAACTATTTTTATCCCCGATTATGTCTTAGATAGCCTTTCCTCCTTAATATTGACTGTAAATCAACATGGCACATGATGACCGGCAGAGACAACCGGTTTAATAATAGTTTACAAATTTAATCAAAAATAATGTATTTTATTTAGACATGTTAATAAAATATGGAAATATTTACATGTGATGTACGAAATTAATTATGGTAGTATCATCTTTTTCTTTACCATCTTTAGAAATATGTCTTGAATAACTGTGGAAGCACTGCACATCAATTCCTGTATGTTTACGTCATTGTAATCATTATTATGTATTTCCTGGATTTACTGTTTCTCACACGAAGACTGCGATTGTTGAGGTTAACCTGAAACCAGTCTTAGGATTTAGATTTGTTCGGAAAATCATAGCTATTGTCTCTTGATCGAAAAACCTCTGTACGAAAGCGATATTAGGCACTTAAATAGAACCGAATATATGATTGGTTACATTTTTTATCGGGTTCAAACGTTTAACGGCAACGTGGCCTTGTTAGGATGTCAGAACATACACTGCGTAACTTCAAATAGAAAGGCATTGCATTTCAATGCCCAAACAAAAGTATTGTTCCACTCCGTCACTGTAAACTTGAATATTTTTCAGTAACAAATTCGGAGTAAATAATATTGAGGTAAGTATACTTAGCGTTTAATTCCTTGTAACATGAATCCAGATAGTATTGATTGGAGGAAAGAGCTGATATTCTTCCGAACATTTAGCTCATGAGAGAACAATGCCTACGTAATAACAGAGATAAAGCTCATCCTCCAAGAGAATAAATAAGAATATGTTGCATGTTTAAGTTTCCTTTAAGCTCATTTAATGAAGAATGCCTCTTTGGAAACATAAAATTAGTGTCAGTCAATAGGATGGTGATTTCATTGCTCGAGGTAGGATATTGTAAGAGCATGCTAAATGTAGATATCAGGGCACGTTAATTATACATTAATCTCAAGGGGAGCGTAGTTTCAGATATCGTGCTAGTTTGTGCTGCATTCACAACGCCATTTTACTTAACGTATTTTTATTCAAACTTCAATTGAAATAACTTTTCCTTTTCCCCTTCTAATGACCTGTCGGACTAAATGATATTAATACAATACCATTTCTACAATAGAATGCGCCCACACACAAAAGAAAAACATATTAGACGTCTGAAATGGATCTAATTGCAGCGAGGAGGCCGGCCATGTAATAGTTAATGCAACCGAAGAAAGGATTTGGTGTAGTATTTACGTCATGTAAGATCGCGACAATCTATTAATATATGTACGGATATAGAAAAAAAAAACACGAATACCTAATGCTTAATATATACATACGTAGTCAATGTAAATGAGATAGCGAAATAAAATAGCGATGAAATTAAAAATACTGCGATGTAGGAACCAGAACACAAGGAATCTAATTAATACAGTAATTACATTTTAAAAGTTAAAAAATAAAACGCAAGTATAATTATTTTGTGAATTGTGTAATTAAATTTAGTGAATATTTAGTAACTTGAAGAATAAGCAAGTTGATTTCTAATTAAAGTTTTACAAACAATATGAAAATTATGTTTTATATATACATAAAACATATAGAGACATGCTCAAATACTCATACACACTAAGATATACATGCACGAACATATGTATATATATATATATATATATATATATATATATATATATATATACATACACATTAGTTTGTTGTTTTATACATTCATATACGGAAAAATAAATGTATAGAAATATTCACATGAGTAAAATCTAGGCGCAAGCACGAAAATATTCATTTGCTGAAATAAATAAATGAATAACTTGTATAGAAAGCGGATAGAATTTTACATGAAAACTAGTGAAATAAACAGATATAGAGTTATAGTTAGCTAATCATACAGACAAATTAAGATATGGCATAGAAATCTTCGAAGAATGTTCGAGATAAATCACTAAAGTATGAGTATTAGATAATTATCACCTGAATGTGATGTCATATATAACGGATATTTTTATGGTCGATTGATTAAAGTTTTAAATGTGAAATTAGCACAGAGGCTAGACAATTATAGAAAAACACTTTAGATTGAATCTATATTATTATATGAGGACTGATAGTTAAGTTATCTTGTGGATACCGTAAATGGACATAATTAAAATCTTCAGTTAGTTTCATGAGCCACTCTCCCGGATGTACCAAACTTTTAAATGAATAATTAAGCATTATAAAAACGATCTGAAAGAAATATAATGAGTATATTTTGAGAACTAATTACGACAGTATCTTCACCAGTAATATGGTCTCTGATAGTTTTATACTGAACTAGAAAAGACTGGGGCATAGTGGTTAGCATATCCGGCTCTCTATCGTAAGGTCGTAAGTTCGTTTCACGGCAGCGTGTTGTGTCCTTCCGTAAGACCCTTGGTTTCATATTTTACAACCCACTCAGCAGGCAACAATGAATTGTACATGTAATTAAAAGGGACAGACTTACTGTATATTGGTTAGCGCAGAATCTCCCTGAGAAATATGTTAAGAGTACGCATATATGCGGAGTCCTCACCCACCTACATTTAAATTTCACGAGGTGGCTATTTCGTTGATCGGATCAGCTGGAATACACGTCGTCATAATCGAACGATTGCCAGACATTTTTTTTCTTCCTTTTTAACAAGTAAAAGACTTCCTGAATTTACTTCCATGATCTTATTCATTTTTGTTGTTAAATAAAGAATTCAGTGGAGTTGAATAGAAATGCACGACTTTAGTTTATTTTCGCGATACGTGAAAAATGTTCAACACTTGCTTTCGATCGAGGATAGCAAGTCTAACTCTTCTTGAGTTCGGTTATTTTTTCCAGCACAATATATATATATATATATATATATATATATATATATCAAACACTGTACGTACGCCTATATAAGACATACATACCTTCATATATATACATGTGTGTGTGTGTGTGTGTGTGTGTGTGTGTGTGTGTGTGTGTGTGTGTGTGTGTGTGTGTGTGTGTGTGTGTGTGTGTGTGTGTGTGTGTGTGTGTGTGTGTGTGTGTGTACACGCACACATACACATATATGTATGTATGTATGCCGAACCTTTCCTAAGTAGAATTATCACAAGTGATGCAAAGTGGCTTCTCTATAATTTTGCCCGACCGAACCCACTATGTTCAGCTCAAAATGAAAAAACAAAATCTATCCCGAAACCAGGATTTCACTCGAATTAAATTCCATTCCATGTTTGGCAGAACGTTAACCAAAACGAAAAAGTTAGCGCAGAGAAGTATTATCATCAAATGGAAGCATTACACAGGATCTTGCAAGAAAAACGCCCAATATTGGTCGATCGTAAAGGGGTGCCGGACCACATATCTAGGTCTCTCAGGGAATGATTATGAAACTAAGTGTGGAAGGTTTGCTTCATCCTACTTACTCTTCTGACTTTTTCCCTTTGACTATCATCTTTTCACATCAGTGTAACGTCATTTAGAATGAAAAGAGTTTATCTATTGTGACGAGACTAAAAATGATATTAAGTTTCTCTTTGGTCCGATACTTAAAGAATTTACGAAATAGATCAGGTAATCTATAATATGGAACATATTACTGTAATTAAAGCATATCACTTCCAACAAAAGAAGGATTTGTTTCTTTTCTAACTTGAAATACATCGGAGCTTTGTTTCCAAATTAATACCGATTTCGAAATTTGGTAAAAGGCCAGAATATTTTGAGAAGGGATTAAGTCGATTACAAACTCCAGAGTTCAACTAGGACCTATTTTATCAACCCCGGAAAGATTTAAAGCAAGGTCGACGTCGACGAAATTCGAATTGCGAATGAAATACCGCAGGGTATTTTGCCCAGTGTGCTATCGTCTCTTGCCGCCAACTTGCCGCCTTTTTGAAGCTGATATTAACAACCATATCATATATGCTATCCTTTCTTTCCGATCCTCTCAAATATTATGTGGTATGTGTATTAGTCTACACGTTCACAGCAGGTCTAGAAATGTGTGCCAATGTGATATTCTTTTACCTTTTTATTTGTTTCAGTCATTTGACTGCCGCCACGCTGGAGCGCCACCTTTTAGTCGAAGAAATCGATCCCAGGACTTACCTTTTGTAAGCCCAGTACTTATTCTATTAATCTTTAGCCGAACCGCTAAGTTACGGGGATGTAAGCACACCAACATCGGTTGTCACGCGATGGGTGGGTAGGGGTTAGAAACACAAAGACACACACATAAATACACACACGCATATATACGACGGGCTTCTTTTTAGTTTTCATCTACCAAATCTACTCACAAGACTTTGGTCGACCTGAGGCTATAGTGGTAAACACTTGCGCAATATGCCACGCAGTGGGACTGAACCCTCAACCCTGTGGTTGGAAAGCAAGCTTCTTATCACACAGTCACGCCTGCCCCTCTATCTAATATTTTCTCGTATTATTGTTTTTATTTACAATCTCCACATACAGCTGTCTTGTCAGCGCTAGATTTCTGTTTATGAAAAGCCAAAAAGGGCCATAAATATTTGTACGCGCATAGGAGGAGGCTAACATTAAGACACATGTGTTTTATGATCTATAGTTGCTAATAAAAACATTAAAATATTAAAATGAGTATAATATATTTTAATGAAAGGAACGAATGACAGTAACTTCGAATTTCACTGATGTCCATCTCCGAAAGTCAGTTTTACTAACTCCATCGTCTCTTGGAGTCAGAGGTCACTGCCACTGTTGCATTATATATTTCAATAAAACCTTATAATTGTAATACCGTGATGCGCGTATATGTTTGTTCTGGTATGTGTCTGAGTAAAAGTGCAAATTGGATGAAGAAATTTGCCCCAATGTAATATATCTAATATTCCATCGTATAATTATTTTTATTTATAATCCTCACATAGATATATGTAATAATGTTTAGTATAAATAGCCCTTGTTCGGGAGAATGAGTTGTAAAATTTCACCTACAAATTGTAACTGTTTTCAGCTACGTCGACTGGACCAACAGCACTTATATTGTAGACATGTATACTATGCATTAACTCTCGGATATGTATATTTAGCATAATCATACAGAAAACATCTATTGATTAAAGTTCTCATGTAAACATTTATGGACAAATATAGAAGCAGATTATCATGAACACCGACAATGGAACAGTATCGAATATTTTATAACTCCATAGCTAATTACAAATCAATATTTTTTTAGATAACGTAATGATTTATTTCCACTGAACATAAGGCCAAGTTTTTCCAAGGGAAAAGGAAGTATCCTACTGAATAGACCGACACAATATTAGTAAAATATATGTTATCAACGTAACACGGACGGATAAGTAGAGGAAAACAAACAAAAACGCGGAAAAAAAGGGAAATTCGGTTGTATATAGAAACATAAGTGACAAGAAAAGAGCTGATCACCATCACCTTAAAACTTATCCATGCTTAAAGAACTGTGTTCGTCGTGCAAATAGACTTAGCATATCTCATCTCGACTAATTAATCATAAGACCAAATCTCTTAAAGATTTTCTTCCACTTCACTTGCTAGCGGTAAAGATAAGCGATAATATCAGCAGAAGCGAGATAAGAATAAAGGCGGAAACATTTAATGGACGATCACCGAACTAACTGCCAATAATATGTTGCTTCACTTTCTAATATTCCTCGCCATGCTGGATGGAAATCAAGAGTCATTATACGGAATAACAACGCACATGATAATCTTTTAGAAAGGTGTGAAGTGTGACAGATACTTCATAAACTTTAAAGTGTTCACAGCTTATTAAATGTTATGATATATGACAAATATTGCATAAACTTTAGCATTTTTCGCATAAATTTGTATAACAGGGATAGGCGTTGCAGTGTGGTTAAATGCTTGGCTCCAAAATATTGGATCTTTGGTTCACTTTTACTGATTAGCACCTTAGGCAAGTGACTTCGGCTGAAGACTGAGGCGATCATGTGAGTCAATTGGGTAGACGGAAACTGATAGAAGGCCGCCACATACATACACATGCATACATATATACACACATACACATTTACAAAGTTCCTAAATATCATCAACTCTATGCAAATACTTCGAGAGTTTAAGAATGACTGCGCGTTTATTTATTTTGAGCGGAAAAAGTTTTGCATTGCGCTGAACCCATTTTTTAGCGCAATTAGCTATAAAAACCAGTGGCACAACACGATCGTATGCCAAAAACACTTCAGGACTTTTATACGAATTTACATTCTCCTACGTATGTATGTATGTATGTATGTATGTACTTATATATCTGTGTTTGTGTGTGTCCATATGTGTGTGTGGCTGCGTTTATATATATATATATATATATATATAAGCGCAGGAGTGGCTGTGTGGTAAGTTGCTTGCTTACCAACCACACTTTTCAGAGTTCAGTCCCATTGCGTGGCACCTTGGGCAGGTGATTTCTACTATAGCCCCGTGCCGACCGAAGGTCGTAAAATTAACGTGCAAGTGGATGAGCACTCCACAGACACGTGTACACTTAACGTAGTTCTCGGGAGAGAGTCAGCGTGACACAGAGTGTGACAAGGCTGGCCCTTTGAAATACAGGCACAACAGAAACAGGAAGTAAGAGTGAGAGAAATTTGTGGTGGAAGAGTACAGCAGGGATCACCACCACCCCTATCGGAGCCTGGTGGAGCTTTGGGTGTTTTCACTCAACAAACACTCGCAGACCTAACCACTGGGCCATTGCGCGTTCACGATACATATATAAAGCAGGGTGGATGAGTATCTATTTGTTTATGTTTTCATATAGAAACGAAGAATAAAACAATATTGCAATACATAAGGTGATTGAAGGAATTAAATGTTCGGAATAAGCAGGAATCTATGATCAATCTGAATTCGTATACTAATGTATAAACACGCTCCCTGGCGATGCGTGAAGTCAGATGAAGATCATGAAGAAGACGAGGTGAAATAAGACACGTTATGCACTTGGGTAAATTCTATCGAATTTGACTTCGCGACTACCAAAAGTGAACTTGAGTTTATTCAAACGGATTAAACGAAATAGAAGTGACATGAAATCAATTTTAAAGTCTTTATTATTTTTAGAAATGTGTTCGGAATTAACATATAAGACACGACAGAATTTTTTCATGGAATATTTCCAAGACATAAATGAAATTCCAGTAGCGTTGTAAAATATTAAATGAAGTCTATCTTTGGAAACCTCTTGAACTGCAAACACTTTTCTTGTTTACTTTAATTTTATTACATGTATTAGTAGAACAGACCAAATTTTCAAAAAACAAAAACAAAACCCATATAACAACAAAAAATAGTCTGTAACGTTC
The DNA here is from genome assembly GCF_001194135.2 of Octopus bimaculoides. NCBI lineage: Eukaryota > Metazoa > Mollusca > Cephalopoda > Octopoda > Octopodidae > Octopus > Octopus bimaculoides. Next base: position 16,528,095 of record NC_068992.1, read on the forward strand.
CGAAGTTGTTTCTGTAATTTTAACGTCAGTTGGAGTTGCACACACAGTAGAGTTTCCGAGTAAATAATTGTCATATATTGCTTTTTGCGCCACTTCATGTATTAGTTTGGAACATACTGAAAGTGAACATTGTTATGTATCTAGTCAGATCGATATTATAAGAAACGGACGGACAACAATAAATATAAAAAATCACTACAGATCTTATCACATGGAATTTTGGACAAAGTAAATTTCATTAATTTTTTTCCCCTTTTTCCTGTTTAGTTTGGAAAGTAAATTTATGACGGATAGTGATGGTGATCCTGATGTTGTATCCGCTATGGAATTTGTCTAAAGGTTCGAAACATTTTTTGAAAATGGTTTGAGTGAAAAGAAATATTGTAAGTATGCACCTTCAGATCTGCGGAAAAGAGCCGACATGCGAGAGACCTTGGAGTTTCAGTATACCTTGATTGTCTGTTATCGGAGACTCTGTTATATGCAGATGGCGATGCTATCTTTCTATGCATATAGTTTCTATAAGTACACTTTCAATTTTATTTCCCACCCACCCCAATTCAGTTTCTGACACGAGTTTATATACAACCGCACTCATTGCTACGTTCCTCGAACCACTCTCATCAAACGCCAAAGTGGGAAATAAAATATCATCACCATCATCATCATCATCATCGTCGTCATCATCATCGTCGTCGTCGTCGTCGTCATTATTATCAAAATCATCATTATCATCATAATCATCGTCATCGTAATCATCATCTTCTCAATGGTTGTTGTTATTATTATTATTATTATTATTATTATTATTATTATTATTATTATTATTATTATGGAGTGAAAGAGCAGTGCGTGCCATCAAAGTGACACTTGGGAAAAATATACGAAGCCCGATATAACCATCACATCTACCCGTCTGATACAGCAGGCACATGCATTACAACCATATGTGCGCGAAATGGTGATCTCATATCAAGATAAACAGCGCCCGACCTTGCAGGTGGCGGTCTAGTTAGAATTTTCTTCGGGTCGAGTAGCACATCTCGCTCAGGAGTTCTCTGAATAAGACTTGTTTAAGGAATGTTTATTTAGTTGTTTCGTGCTGTTTTGAGCGTGGCTTTGTATCGGTGTGGTCAATTTTGTTGCTTCTGGGGTGGTGAGCCGACAGTATTTTTTCTACTATTGCTGTTTCGTGTAGAAGTCTAGGCGGGCGGTGTCACAATCAACACAGTGACAATACAGATTAACAATAATTTCAACTTTGGAGTCATTTATTTTCTACTCATACATTACGATGTGTTCACATATATATATACACGTGGCATACGTACAAATCGTAACGCATCAGTAGAAAATAAATAGTTCCAAAGTGTAAGCCATTGTTCATCTTTATTGTCACAGTGGTGATTGCGACACCGCGCAGCTAGACTTTACACGAAGCAGCAACACTTCTCATATTGATTGTTTCATCGTTTGGGACCTATTATTATTTTCATTATTATGGGACACTTTTGTATGGTGGTAGATGAATATATATGAAGCATCGGCCAGGTAAAGACATGCATTAATGTTGGTTGAGCACTTTTGAATTAGAGACACACGTTTGTCAATTTTTCACCTATTTACATTTTAGACCTTTAGAAGTCTTTGAGAGTGTTATGCTGCTAGCTTCAATTGTTCACCAGTCTAAACTTTTCAATAATACTCGACTAGATCACATAACTGAACTTTGATATGTACTGGACATTAACAATTGACTTGCTAAACTCCCCCAGAAAGTTCAGATGTTCCCTACCCATTTCTGTTCTGGTTGATATTTCGTATACAGATTCTGAGATAGGACATTCTGTACCTTCGGAAAATAGGTATGTGTCATGATTGCCTGTATAGATATATTTCAATGTCATATTAATATAATATTGAACTACTGAGTAGATTAAGAAATATATATTCATGGTATTTAATCTTCATCTATGTCGAAATAGCTTTTAAAAGGAAAAGCGAAATCTCACTTTCCTCTCTTATCGCTGCTTACTACCGTACAAAGTCATCTGATCGACAACTCCGTTGACCTTGATATTCATTGAATATGGCTGTCAAACTGCTTGACAATACGCAGGAAACTCACTGGCATTGTTTTTGTAATATATAAATTGGAGATAACGGATAAGACTGATGTCCACTCTGCATCTTTACAATTTTGTATTAGTTCAGTCAAAAGCAACATTCATAGAATGAAATGAAAACCAAATGAACTGTCACCTTACTATATTCTAGTGAATAAGTTTATGACAACAGAGTGGACAGTCATGGTGTTGCTTACTATACGAACTCTGTCAACTTTGTATTTTGATTTAATGAAGCTAGTCGATTTTCTTACAGTCGTGTGAATACTGTACTGTTCCATTAATACAAATTTATTGCAGATATATAATTTATAACTTTAAGTAAAAATTCCGAAAGCAGTTTGTAAATTACCAGCAGATAAACGATGGAGTTGCAGTTAAAACAGCATTCGTTAATGTTTCCTAGTCTAAATCATGTTTAAAATTATATATTGTCATACACTGGAGAGATAACGATTCAATTTCTGCTGTTGCTACGCATTGTTTGATTTCGTCCGCTAGACTTCATGGCAAAGACTGGTCTTCCGGCACGTTTATAATATTTCCTTTCTGCACAAAGTTTTCTAACATTTTATGATCGCGCATTATCCTATAAAACATTTAATGATTATCATTTTTAAAATGTAACTGTCAGAAAATCATTTTTGCTTCTTGGCATATATTTGTATAAATATTTAAAGTACAAATATATTTGTTTAGCGGTTGTAGCTGCAGCAGTATTTCTTCATTTTTACACCTACATCAACAAAGGCTATGACTTGCCTGTTTATTTTCTGTCTGGATTACCTACTGTTATAAGGGTTTATATTGTTCGCCTGATAACAGAGCTTTTTGCGGTTATATTTGGTTTTCTTATTTGTCGTTTATTCTCTATTAATGACTATTTTTGTAATTACACGTTGATTTTTGTGGTGAGACATTGCTTAGAAGGTATCCTCAACTTCATTTGTACCAAAGCGTATTAGTAATTTATATTGCTGAATCTTCTTTTACCTATTGCACATAGCTTCTCAACACTATGATGATACTTAAGAGAGCTCTTAAATGATTTTCTTAGGAGATATTGTAGTAATTCACATGTAAGTTTCTGGCTCGTGGGTGTTAGGTGTATCACAAATGTTTTTCTCTGAAATTCATATTAGTCTGGATTCTTTGGCATTGATATCTTATGTTACCACATAGTATACCAAAATTCCGTTATTATAGAAAATATAATAATTAAAGTGTAATGTTATCGATCCCGGGCCCTCCATTTCGGTTTGATTCCTATCACTTAACTCATAATGTACTACTTTCAGTTTTTGCTAATCCTCACTAACTACTTCTTTCCTCACTTTCTTTAACCGTGCTGTATTTCTGAGTAACTGGCTTATTTCAAATATCTCTTCAGAACTTTCTAGCTTCATATACAGTAGACTTCTGATTTTCAATAGTTGCTTCTATACTATTTATTTGGCAATAAAGTCTCCAACAATCTCTTCTGTTGATACTGATCCAAGTCTTTTCTGAAAAGCTTACTTTCTATTTCTATGATAAGTTATTTCTTCTCTTCCATGGCTATCCGAAGTCCTTTTTTCTTTCTCAAGAGAAGGTTTAAATCTTGTAACATTTCTGTTTCTAGGCTTCTATTCTGCTTAGATCTTTATCAAAGTCTTCACTTTATTCTTTAATGTTCTTTTGCACATCTACCCCACCCTATTTTCTCCTTGTCTGCTAGTAACTGCTACTCCTCTTGCATCAATCAATAAGTTCATGTCACCTATAGTTTTAATATGCATTCTACTGATAACAGAATATTGTTTCCTAATAATAACTTCCTTCTATGAACAATTTAATGCTGGTAATCTTTGTTCTTTCTACGTTACTCATTTCCTGTTTCAACTCATCTCAAATGTTCTGCTCTACTTCACTTAAGTTGATGGTGTCAGTTTTCCCTTGCTGATTGGTAATGATGGTCCGCTTATATTATTTTTCTTCTGTGGCCTCTTCTACCTCCAATATCGACATTCACTTATTTCTCATTATAACATTATCCTGGTCCACAAGTGTCTGCCCTGTTACATCAAACACACACTTATTACCAGTATTATTATTAATATTACCACTAATGTTACCCATATTTACAACATTTATACATAAATTCTAGCGTTTCAATCTATACAGAATTATTTTCTAACATCTTTAACCTATCTCCTTAGTTACTAAGACTACTTTTATTGTCGATTTTGTTGAATATTTGTCTCTCATATGAGGGTTCATACTTTATTCAGTGTAAATTGAATGAATATGTAGTAGCTTCTCCTATCATTGCCTTGCTTATTTCTATGATGTGTTAGTATGTACAGCGACACTGAAATAAATCAACGCAATACTTGAATATATTCATTTGTCTACCATATGTCGGGGATAATATTCTGACAACGTTTTCTTTCCTACTGACGTATCATTAGAAGACAAACACTATCTTGTTGTTATATGCACATTATTGTATGTTGCATGTATCATAGTAAAGAAATCATCTTAATGTGTTTACTTGGAGAATTATTCTAAGATATTCAAGTTGGAATGATGTAGGACACGACTCGTAGACAAGAGTGTCTATCTTTTTTCATTATTATATTTGATGTTGTTGTTATTTTCAGGCGTCGAGCAGGCAGAATCGTTAGCACGCCGGGCGAATTGCTTAACGCTATTTCATCAGCCGCTACGTCCTAAGTTCAAGAAGAAGAAGAAGAAGAAGAAGAAACGGAGAAGAGGGGTGAAATAGGAAGAAAGAGAAGTAGATTTCCCTCTTCTATTCTTTCTGTCACCGTCTTCTGGAATTTAGTTTCACGGTCGTCGGCATCGTCGTCGTCGTCGTCGTCATCATCATCATCATCATCATCATCATCATCATCATCATCATCATCATTTTCGTCGTCGTATATATGTATAATTTCAGCATCACTACCATGGCTCATACTAGTGGTTGTAGGCTGTCAATAATCATGCCTGACTAATTAGCAAATAACGATATCAACATAAAAAGACGATTGATCATCCCGTTATCTCCAGATGTTCAGACTTCTTCGAAATATGAGAAACTAAATGCAATTTATGAAATGGAATAACACCTGTCAAGTTTTGCGATAAGGTTCTCTCAGCGGACATGGAACATTCGGATCCCTACGGAATCACCAAAAAGCGATATATTTACTCATTTTTGCTCCTTTAAGCAGAATGTTTCTTTGGAAGAAACTTAAATATACACAAAGCAATTGTGGATTGCAGATGCTGGTGATGTTGAACAAAGTGTGGCTCTGTGTGTGTGTGTGTGTGTGTGCACATATACCTATTATAATTTAACTATCTAGCTATCGATGTGTGTACATGCATACATAAACACACACACGCACTCATACATACATAAATCAATACACACACACACATATGTATATATATATATATGTATATAAAGCAACAGTAACATCCACCCCTAGGGGTCAGCCACACTTAAGTGGCAATACACTTCACCTTATCGTGCAGTTACTGTTAATACTTCATTTAGAGAATTAACATTGCTTATATATATATATATATATATATATATATATGGGAGAATATACAAAAAATAACAACAGACGAGGACAGGTGGTGTAAATAACAAAAGTATATATTAGTATGACGCTCGGGAATACGGAAAGTCTTTGACGTTTCGAGCTACGCTCTTCAACAGAAAGAATACGGAGACAAGGAGAAAAACACGGAGAAAAAAAAAATACGGAGAAAAAAAAAATTATATATATATATACCAGGAGATGATGTCTCCGTTCAAATGCAGCAGGAAAGGATCACATTTCTACCACTACATACACTGACAAGAATACAATTTTAGTCTTACACTTAAAATGCTTCGGCAAATTAAAAGTACACACGAAATAATTACATATAAGCCTAAAAATCTCACAAATTTTAAATGAAGACGCATAACACTATCGTACAAAATATATCTAGTCCAAATGTAGCAGCATGATTAACAGTTCTGCTCTATATTACCTGACGAAAACCGCTCGAAATATTGTCGGGAATAACTAAATTCCCATACGTTATAAATATTGTTTATGTCGTATATATTTAGAAACGTCATACTGTTTTTTGCTTCACTATTTCCAGTAATAACCACAAATATACCACAAGCATTCTTACCATGAAGAATATTTGTCCTGTATTCGCATATTCAACTTGTTCAGCTGCTTAATAGCCTTTCTAAACAAAAAGTTATTTAGCCATAGATTGTATACTCGACATTCAAAGACGACACGTCGTAATCAACTTAAATTTTTTCCGTGTCGAAACGGTAATGGTGTACGTCAATTTTATGCACAAATTGATATATATGTGTGCGTGTGCGCAAGCGAGTGTGTGTATGTTTACGTGTCTGTGTTTGTCCACCCGTCATCGCTTGACAAGCGATGTTGGTATGTTTACGTCCCTCTAACTTAGCGGTTCGGCAAAAGTTCCCGATAGAATATGTACTTGGCTTACAAAGAATAATTCCTGGGATCAATTTGTTTGAGTGGAAGGCGGTGCTCTAGCATTGCCGCTGTCAAATGACTGAAATATGTAAAAGAGTAAAAGAGAAACTTATAACTTAAAGTGAGTGATAATATTTTATAAGATATATATAATTTCTAATGTAAGAAAGAACATACCTGATTAATTCCTTAAAATCTGGTTAATTTTACGGTCGTAATAATTTCTAATTTAAGCACAGGGTTCGAAATTTCGTTTAGGCCTTGGTGCATAAAATTGACAACATTACTTGATAAGAATTTTATGTTATCGACCCAAGATGAATGTCAGGTATTGCACGACCGCAGTGAGATGTGAACTCAAAATATAAAGAACCGGAATTCAGTAAGGTTAGGACAATTCTGCCAATGCACAAATCCCATAATTTTGAAAAGGTATGCATAATGATTCCAGATATATAGTTAGGGTGCTTTACATGAGTTAGTGTCTGATTGAAACTTATTGCTACCAGCCCATCAAAAGATGATGCGAATATTCTTCACATAATTATGTAAGTTTATAGAAGCGCATAGCTGAATGATCACCGATCCCACTATCAGCAGGCAATGCTATACAATACTCACTCATTTTCTATGTAAGAGATGGTCGTCACCTGGATTATCAAGTCCAATGAAGCCATTGAGTGAATGTGACAACAATATACAATCACGATATATCTCAATGATCAAACGTACGAGACAGACAAGTAAAAGGAAATGAAAATAAGGTGCTGAAGCCAGCGAAATACTAAAGTAGCAACTTCATTATTTTCATGAATTAGGGTGGAAAAAGTCAGGTACAATCTCAGCACGATGCCAAAATAGAACACACACGGACACCATAAACTGCTGCAGATTATGTAACTAAATTCGTGACGGCAGAGTAAAGATATATCTTATTTGATATTCCAACCTTACTCAAGGATGAATAACAGATATTTATTTAACAGAGAATCGTAGAAGCGTTATACCGAGATTAATGACATATTATCTCATGTCAAGCTAATCTTCACTCCCACATTAATCATATGAATTTAGTTAATGAGTTTTCTGATTATACTTGAGCAACAATTTACTGTTCTTCAATCTCCAGCCACACACTTATTTAATCATTTAATCATAGGCAGAAAATGTTGGCCCGGAGAATTTACACAACAAGCAGATACAGAGAAACTCGCTTCATATGTGTAGCAGTAAATGTGGATGGATATAGAAACGCACATATGAACGTGTCGGGATGTATTTCCTATTATATACCTTTTCATATTCCTATTACACAGAGTTAAAACGAATGCATTTGAAGGCTTTCAAAATGTATTAGAAGCATTCACTTTTACAATTGATAAACACACACACATACAAACATCTGTATATATATATATATATATATATAT
>NC_068992.1:16536301-16544619 GCF_001194135.2 Octopus bimaculoides
GTGTGTGTATATGTGTGTGTGTGTGTGTCTGTGTGTGTGTGTGTGTGTGTGTGTGTACAGAATATCTAACTTTGCAAACTACGATTTGTTATCATTATTGTCAACAACCGTCCCTCTAAAACCGATTAGTTCCCAATAACAGACCTTCCATTCGGAAGTCTTAATGTTTTTGTTTGTTTTCCTCTGGGGGTAATCTCAGTTCTAATTCTGAGCCTGGAGTGTTCACCGCATTAGAGAGAGGTGCATTAGTGACCAGGATGAAACTATGCTTGTTGTGGGTTACTTTCTTCGAGTTGCTCATGCGTTTACATTTCAAGAGAAGGTGTTTCTAATGTAGACTGCACAAAAAATATCTTCTTTTTTTAAAAATATTAATTAACTCAAAAATAAAAGAAAATTAATTCCTTGGTTGCACAAAGAAGCTTATGTATAACACTAGAAGCTTCGATGAGTTTCCCGATTTCAAGGAATACCAAACATAGATTGCCAAAGTTGCTTGTGTACGGAGAATTGTTGGAAAGATCATAACAAGTAGGTGCTCCGAGACGGCAAGATAAGTAACAATGAAGCGAACTTTCAAAGACTCTAACATTTGTACTTCCCTAAGGAACCTCTATGCATCTGACCAGCTATTCTTGAAGAAAATATTTGTCTCGTATGATAGATGCAATATCTTTGAAATAATTATGTAGAGGAGATAAATATATAGATATATAGATAAATAGATAGATAGATAGATAGATAAATAGATAAAAGGAGATGTTGAAAGTATATGGTCATCCGACAGTGAGGACATTTGAGGTCAGCTGCACTTCAGTTTTGGTATTATTGCCTGCGAATTTTTATATCAGGCTTAGGCTTTTATTGTCACCTTAGGACATATACATAAATTAAATGGTATAAGTTCTTGATATGAAGCGATGACAATTATAGCGTTGATGCACACAATTGTACGTAGACTTCAACACAAAAAGAAACAGGCACGTATGGTAATTAAATTCACATTACGTTTACGGAGACTATACATGAATTGTTTTTGATGCAGGAAACAAATTACATCCACAATGTAAAGAATATACAATAGACAGTTCAATGTACCACCATTGTTAACAGTCACATAGCTTCACAGGAATTCAACTGTTAGATGCCAAGCTAAAGGCAAATAAGTTCAGAAACATTGTAACGAATGATAGTTTGAATAAAATCAATTCAGATGAAAGAGAATAATAGAAAACAAATTAAATATATTTTTAAATGTTCTGCTAGATATTTCTTTTTAAATATTTATTAAAAGAAGGACAATTTTGTAAAAAAAAAAAAAAAAAAAATACAAATTATCAAGTTCGCAGTCAAGATACAGTGTACAATGGAGCATTGTATAAGATCTTTATAGTCATAAAACTTAATTGTACAAACCTGTGTGTTTTAGATATCACAAATACTACGATGTAGCTTTTATACTTGTTTCTAATTCTTTCAAAACATTTGCCAAAGATTTTGGCATGTTTGTAGCAATCGGATACATCGGTAACATACAATAACTGAAGAAACTGTCGAATGGGATCGATTGCTCTACATAACGAATGCTCTTCCAGGTATTGCACAAATATAAGCACACCTTTATGCACATATGTGTCTTAACTCAGAGCTACTTGAAGTTTGTTCCCTCGAACAACAATAAATACATATTTATGCTTATTTCAATTCTTGATTGATTTAGCTGATATCTACCTAGAGGCAACACATTTTCATAAAACAGAAGAAAAAAAGCACAAGTTAAAAGAAAATATATTTTTCGATACCCATGTTTGCCCACGCTTCACTCTTTAAATCTAAATATATATATGAATATATTTGATGGTATTTATTGCACCATATTGCAACATTTAACATAAAATGCATGATATATAATGTAAAGCTTCTGTTTTGAACCAGACATCTGTGGCTAAGCTATACTTTGATCTAAGTGAATATTTTATATTCTATCGGTATAGATGTAATGGTATTTTGGTTATTAGATTCTAGATTTAGAAACACCTTATATATCTATTGAATTTTCATCCGTCTTAAATATTTAAACTTTTTTTCTACTTTCTGTCTGTAGCATGATTTCACAACACATTGTCTTTGTTGCGTTTGCCAAAGAACAATCCTATATTGGTTATTGGTGTCGTTTTATTTTAGTGACTGATTTCATTCTTTATAAGCACACAGATATTTCCGTCATCCATCTGTCTACATTATAGTGATTCTAAGGGTTGTAGTTTAGTAAAGGATTTCTAACAGTCTTAGAACAAATTATTTAGAATGAATCATCTTGCGCTGAATTCTTTTCACATAAAGTTGCACTGATCATTGTGTATATAGGAAATATTCGTCAACTTTGTAGTGATGTCATGAAGCGTATACTACCGTATTACATTTATGCAGAAGTAAATAATCTAACGCCTAGTTTCCTTTTTGCAAATGCACAGCACTAAGTAATATCATTGGCCAGATAAGTGCTGCAAGCTTCTCGATAGCATACCTGCTATTCTATCAATTTATTGATTTTATTACTAAATCATCACTGAGCTGTACTGAATGATTATATAACAGATATAATGTCTAAATAAAATTGTACATGAATACAGCATATTAAAATTGCCGAACTCTGTATTTAACATTGCCTTTTAATAAGTAAACATTTAAGTTTAATTTGCAATTACAAAGATACATAGACTCAAGTGTACCATTAAGTATACCATTTGTAGTTATATCATTAGTAGTTATTACATTGTGCGATAAAGTAATTGACCGTTATGAGAGCCGATACCTACGTCATGTTGTACCAGGACCTCATTCGCTCTATATATTGTACCCTATCCAATCTTTAGAATAAGAAGCAATTTTGAAGTTGATAGCTTGATTCAGAAGCCATTTCCTTAAACTTACGCTACACGTCGTGAATATTGTTCCATTCTCTTTTGGTAACGGCTTAGTCTAAACAAGCATCATGAAAGCGTTCCTTAATGAAGCCATCTTGATATCACGTGTTAATAAGAAGTGAGGTTCCAATAAGCTCTATGACTGTCCTGATTTTGCTCCACACCTTAGTTTTTTCCTATGGCAGCAAACGCACACGCACAAAAAATATTCTAAACTTTTATGGCTTCCCAAATACTCTCATCTCATATTGGATAACCAGACCTAATTAAAGAAAACATATTAATGTTGATATATTTGACGTTATAGCAAAATCATTAATGACTCCCTAATATTTCTATCGTATTCAGTTTTCATTCGCGGAGAAAATCATAATTACTTCCTATATGTCATTTATGTTGTGAATAGGATAGAAATAACTCGGGCGTCCTCCATTTTCAATCTTCTAAAATATAAATATATGTGACTCATAAAAAGAAAAAGCGATGCTTTTGTTCATGAAAATGTAAGTGAAGATGTCATTTAGAAGTGAAGTTATCATTTATGATATTGTAGCATTATAAGGCATTAAACTGATCATATTTTACACGTGAACATTAATTGTGTACTTTATAAAACAATGACTTGTTTGTGATTTTTAAAACACCCACCAGCGTTTTCAATATAAAACTATATAATTCCTTTAAATATTTTTTCGAATAGTTTTAATTTTGAAATAAATTAACAGTATCAGATATAGCAGTAAATTATTACAATTCTATTTCGGAGATATCTAATTTCATTTTAAAGGAGAAAATACATTTTTCTAGTTTATATAATTCAATGCCTTTCCTGAAGTTCTAATAATTGTTTTCACCGTCATATTGTTTACATTAATGATCTTAAAAGAAAACAATCAGAATTTCTATTCGCCGAGGATTTGATTAAAATTATTAACGGCCATTTTCTCTAAAGAATCCGTAAAGGCAACTATGATATAGCATCATTTTTTATAATCACAATTAGGCACTACGGTGTCATTCCATCTGCTAGAAATAGCTACCAAATACACGTACGCCAATAAAAAATGGTAAGGATATACGGAATACTAGATACAATATCATTATGTTATCTAAAACGCTCATAGGCATAAAACTTATCCCTTTGATTAAGACTAATAATGGGTTACACAAGAATCAACAAACATAGCAACTGAAGAAGCTGAATACATTGATTTCCAATTTTAGCACATGACCAGAAATTTAGTGGGACAGGATAAGGGAATTACATCGACGGAAATGTTCAAATGGTAGCTACGTTATCGATTTCGAAAGATGAAAAGCAAAGTCGACCAAGGCGGAAGTCAAATTCAGAACTGAAGGTCGAAATGCCGCTAAGCATTAAGCTCGGTGCGATAACGATTCTGCCAGATCGCTACCTTGTAAGCATCTAAGATTGCTTGCAATTTTGGCACAAGTTCAGTATTTTTAGGGTTAGCTAGTCAATTGATTACATCGATCTTAGTGCACGATGTATTTTGTTGACTACAAAAGAATGAAACGCAAAGGCGATCCCCATATTATTTGAACTAAAATCGTAATGAAAAAGCCGCCTAGGATTATGTCCGACGCTCCAACAATTCTTCTATCTCGTAGATCTTGTTGTGCATAAAACAATTCCTAGAGATACATATTTCAAAGGAAAATTGAGGTAATATAAAAGGACAATATATCGGACCAGTGGCCATTAACCTGGCATTAGCTTCACACGGATCATATAGGCCAACTATGTTCCCGCCGTTTTTTTTAATTTAAAATTTTAAAAGGTTTAATAAAAATAACTAATTACTCTATAATGTATTCACCCTTGTTGTTTACAACTTCTTCACAATGTTCAACAATATTTTCAATATCTCCTTGGTAAAAATCACCCTTGTTTCAGGCTCGGTGTCACTTGTTTATCGGGGCTTAGACATTCCTTACGCTGCTTCATATTGATGTACCATTTTTCGTCGCCAGTAACGATTCTGTAAAGAAATCGTTGCTTGTGTCCATGAGTTGAGCGATGACGAGCAAGCAAACAGCGGAGATTGTGGCTCATTGATTTTTGTTGTTGTCACTTAAAGCATGCGGAAACCATGTTCCATACTTCTGAACCTTTCTCATCGCGTGAAGATGCTTCTCTATAGGAGTGTGGGAGCATTTCATTTCCTCTGCAAGTTCCCTTGTCGTTTGACGAGAATTTTCGTGCTAAAGTTGGTTTAATCGATCTTCATCGAACTCAACTGAACGAGGTGCGTATTTGAGGCCACAATTTCTATTTTTGAACTTGGCATACCAAATCACAAGCGGTTCTTGCAGGCTTCGCACCCTCTCCATACACAGCACAAATGTCGCGAGCATATTTTGCGGCCTTACAAACTTGATTAAAAGCAAAAAGAAGGAAGTGACGAAAATGCCCGTTTTTCTTTACTTGACATTCCATTTTAATGATCTGAAAAAAAAAAAAAAAATTAACTAAAATTAATTAGAAAAAAAATAGATTCCAAAATATAAAAGTTCAATAGATTCCAAAATTTTAAAAATTACTGCCAAAATACTACCTAGGTTTGCTTGCGATTATACTTAAGGGCATATACCTTCATGGATGTACGGACCGAACCTTTATACTCTCTGGAAAAACATGAGCTGTGGACTTTATTGCCCTGTCTGTATACTTCTATCTAATTTTACTCTTTATTCTTCTATTTCATTCCTTGTAGACTATGAATTTCCTTGTCAAGAATTTGCATACATACCCACCTTGTCGCTGATGACGAAATACCCAGTTTACGGACATGCTAGCCTATCACTTGGGATATCCCAGAAATAGCTGTAAGACTTCAAATTCACCATAACCTAATTAAATTATTCTAAATGACTTGGGATACCTGTCCTGCCTTGTCCTTTACCCACTAATATAATAGTATACCTGTAAATACAGCTGTCTAAAACGGTGCCCTAGTTCCAGCCTCAGCTGTAAAATTGGAATCTATCGGTTGACCAAGTATAGCACTTACTCAGCGTACCTATTCGTGAACTAAACTTTTCATATTCTCCCTCTCTCTCCCTATATATATATAGGGGGAGAGGGAGAGAGGGAGAAAGAGAGAGATAAAGATAGAAAGACAGATAAGTACACAAATACACACACAAACACACATACACAAACATATATATATATATATATATATATATATATATATATATATACACACACACACATAAATGTGTGTGTGACAGTGACAGTGATGTGTGTGGGCACGCGCGTGTGCTTGCGTGCGCGTGTGTATGTGTGTGTGTGTGTGTGTGTGTGTGTGTGTGTGTGTGTGTGTTTGAATAAATTGAAGTTTAACAGTCTTCAAATGAATCTGAAATGAGAGCTTCTTGAAAGGTTCTCATTTAATATGATCAATACTCAATTTCTATACATATTGAAGCCAGATTACCGCTTTCCATTTTCTATATTTAAAGAGAATGTGATTTCCTGCAAGGAAACACTTCAGAAACTTTTAAAACGCCATGCCTGATTTTCTTTGATGACATTTCACTGTGACCCGCATGAATAACATAGACAAAGTTGTGTTTCTATAACTGAGGTTACTATCTTCAATGCCTGAAGGTAACATGGCGCCGAGAAATTGATGGTAATCAATACAGCATGTATACCGCTCACAGCGGTGTACTATTCACATATACAAATCTAGCGAGGAAACCTCTGCGTGATAGTTTGACCTGCTTACAAGTAGCCATTCACATACAGGGGTTTTAGTAAAAGAAACATATTAAATAATGTACTTCTAGAGATATTGTATGAAAGAAAAAAATTAAAATGGCATCATATGTATCGGAGAGGAATGTCTTTGATCTCAGAGCAGCAGGAGCATCGCCACCTGGAGGCTAAAACACTAAACACACAAGACACGTATATGAGAAGGTGCTGCTACTATGAAGAAAAGTAAAACACTTCTTGTTTTGAACCCCTCTGAAGGTCAAACGCTGGTTTATCAGAGTATGAATCACAAGCATTTTACATTCTCTGGTTTATCTTGCTGCTTATAACACCTTTAAATCTCTCTCTCTTTTCTGGTAAGTCTACATATGTCTCTGCACACATACACACACATGTACATACACTCACACACACTCACGCATATATATGTAATGTATGGTTATATAAATATATATGATATTCATAGTATGTGTATGTATATACATATATATGTGTGTGTGTATGCGTGTATATCTATTTGTGTATCTGTGTGCTTTTGTGTGTTGGTATGAATATACGTATGTATAAATTGCCGATACATGGATCGCTCTCCTCATGAAATCATTTTCATGTATCTTTGAGATACGGCAAGTATGCATTACATGAAGTAAACCGGATATTTATCAGCCACTTAAGTACGAAATCGAATACTTTGAAACAGCACATAATAACAGTTATTTACTACGTGCGAAACTATAAATAAAATCGCAAAGTTTTTTATTGTTTTATTTTCCTCTCCAATTTAGAGATGCACAGCGAGAGGAAATTTTTAACATTTACGATAGCCCAAATTACGATAAAATGTTGATATTTGCTCAATATTTCTTCTCTCTTCCCTACTGACAAGTATGAAGATCTACGAAATAATTTGGGGGAGAATTTTTAAAACGTTATTTATGTTAATATCTACTGCCAGTAAATACTGAAATGTTACCTTGCATGCTTAAAAGTATAGCAGTACCGAAAATTATAGGGAAACAAATATAGAGTATAAAAAACATAGGTAACCTGGTATAATCCTCCTAACGCTATTAACATAATTAATGTTTTTTTCCGAAATCGTTATTTGATGCATGGGAAAGAAATTCCCATCATTCTAATAGAGGTTCAACAGCCATACAGTTAAACATTTGTATTCAACTACATGCACACTAACGAATAATGTTGCAGTGATTAATCATAAAAGGCTTACATACATATTCCAGAATAATACACTAGAAAAGAATACCTGGAATACTGGATATATAAAATAAGTCAATGGTCACAAGAGAGTTACTAACGTGGGGTATGCAAAACGAAATAATGATTTTATAATTGCCTGGAATTTATAATTGAGTGGAAATATTCAATCCGAAGTTGATTATGTATGTAATCATAGCAACGATACTAAAAAGGTTTAATTTGTAACCACCAGTATTAATAGACGAAAAGAAAGATTAGTCATTAATCATAGGATGTATTACGACTAAAACAATGATTATAATTCTAATCCCGTGAACAATGCCACCTGTACCAATGTGGAATATAAGTTATTAGTAACACTGATGCTAAGGTAAACAATAAAACTTGGGTATATATATGTATATATATATATATATATATAT
>NC_068992.1:16546500-16547167 GCF_001194135.2 Octopus bimaculoides
TCTCTCTCTCTCTCTCTCTCTCTCTCTCTCTCTCTCTCTCTCTCTTAACTCACATGCTAATCCAACATCAAGCTCACCTTTTAGCAATATCACAGCATTAGTTGAAATACCACCGTAAAAAAATACTTGTGATCGGTCATTAATGCTAAGTCCACAATACCGAAAAGTGAGACAAATGTTTCGCCTAATGATCCTGGATTTAGATGCAGGCAATTAACAGCCCCAGCCCACTTTGTCGAGATCTCTCTCTTCTTCTTACTCATTATATTTAGAACTAGAAGTAATCATGTGTAAACTAATGCATGCCATGAACATACACACACAGATATTGATTTAAATATATTACTGTATAACATGAGAAAATGATCCTATTTACAAGATTGCCTAAGTTGTCTAAGCAATGTATCAAAATGAGATGAAAAACTAAAAGGAAAAAGAAAGGGCGTAACACATAATAAATTCTTAGGCAATATGTTAAGAGACATGTCCACAATAAATCAATGCTGTAATAAAAGAGTTTAACGCCATGTGTAGTAAGATAATCAAAGCCACATTATTGACATAACGTAATATTTACCTAAGCACAATGCAGAAATAATGATAACAGTCATAATTTTGAAACTAATCCTTACTTCTATAGGCACAAGGTCTGAAATTTTTTTTTGGG
>NC_068992.1:16547177-16548002 GCF_001194135.2 Octopus bimaculoides
AGTATCTTTCACATAAAGCAAAACATACAAATTTAAACATATGCATACATGCATACAAACAAAAATACCCTATTGTTGATGTTGAACTTCCAATGAAGTGGCTTGCAAGTGGGTTAGAAATCTTGAAATAAAACTGAACAATGACAAACATACATATATACATTCACACAGATACACAAATACATACTTACTTTCACCACTCAGAGCAACTCATTTTTTCAATCTGAGCGGAATGAGGACACATAAAATAATGTGCATTGCTCAGACACAAAGCACCACCCTGAATCGAACTCATGGCCTTACGATTGTGAATCCGATATTCTAACCACAAAAGCATGAAACATAAGAAGAAGAAATCAGAGTGAAATAAATTAGGATATATATTTCTATTTGTGAAACCATTCACCAACTGACAAACGTTCCAGTAGTTGTTGATGGGAAGCAATATAATATGGAGATTCACATCCATGTGACAACATGTGTTTCTATATGCATATATACATGTCTGTGCATCTATATATGTATATATATGTATGCATGTATGCATGCATGTATGTATGTATATATGGAGGTATCTGTGGAGATGTGTATGTCTATGCAATTGTTTATATAGAAGTGTACGGAGTTTTGTGTGTGTCTGTATGTATGTAATTTATATTTATGTATACATATACACACTATATCTGTATGTATGTATGTATGTATGTATGTATGTATGTATGTATGTATGTATGTATGTATGTTTGACATACAACATACCGTATGTCTATTAGTGCCTAACATCAATATCTTACATCCTCTGTCTTTCTCTCAGTCTCTCTTTCT
>NC_068992.1:16549075-16550081 GCF_001194135.2 Octopus bimaculoides
TACTACTACTACTACTACTACTACTACTACTACTACTACTACTACTACTACTACTACTACTACTAATAATAATAATAATAATAATAATAATAATAATTATTATAGACATATGGTATGCCCAGCTGACAGCAAGGTATGCAATAACCAAGAAATATAAGTGGATGGATATGACAGGTTAGCGTGGGAGGTTAAGCTGTTGTGGTCGATAAAAAGGTGGTAGTAATATCAATAATTGGCGGAGCACTGGAAGCAGTGAGTAAAAATCTTCAGAAGTACAGGGAACGAATAGGGGCTGCAATAAGGTTGGAGCACTTGCAGAAAGCATCACTGCTTAGAACTGCTAAAATACTCCGGGTGGTGCTCCGAAAATAAGAGGTGTTACTTAAGTTCACTGGTAGTGAACAGCTGGCATTCTAGTACATCTCCAGCGTTAGAAGCTGTGCAAAGACAATAAATAAACAAATAAATAAATAATAATAATAATAATAATAATAATAATAATAATAATAATAATAATAATAATAATAATAATAATAATAATAATAATAATAATAGTAATAATAATAATAACCAGTTGAGCATGTCCCTTGGTGGCTGATGATATATGCATCGCTGATCATGAGCAGAAGTAGTGGGGGAGCATCATAGCCATGTGTTGAGAGGAATTCTTTAAGGTTTGAATAATACACCTTTGGAAACATCCTTAAACAAATCTTATTCAGAGACCTTTTCAGCGGGATGGGCTACTCGACCTGAAGAAAATTCTAACTGGGCCCCCACCTGCGAGGTCATGCGCTGTTTATCTTGATATGAGATCACCATGCCGCGCACATATGGTTGTGATGCATGTGCCTTGTGTAACCCTTATCAGACGGGTAGTCATGATGGGTATAATGGGCTTCGTATATATTACCCCAGTGTCACTTTGATGACATGCACTGCTCTCTCACTCAATAATAATAATAATAATAATAATAATAATAATAATAATAATAATAATGATAAT
>NC_068992.1:16550217-16558014 GCF_001194135.2 Octopus bimaculoides
ATTATTATTGTTATTATCATTATTAATACTATTATTATTATTATTATTATTATTATTATTATTATTATTATTATTATTATTATTATTATTATTATTAATTAAGGCCGCGATGTGGCAGAATCGTTAGCACGCCGGACGAAAGGCTTAGCGGTATTTCATCAGCGCTACATCGAATTTCAAATTCCGCCGAAGTCGACTTTGTATTTCATCCTTTCGGGATCGATATATTAGCTACCAGTATACTTATCCCCTCCCACAAAATTTCAGGTCTGGAGCCACAGCATGATCATTAATAACGGCGTTGCGACCATCATCAAGGTGGTGGTGGTGTTAGTAGCATTATATTCATGGAAATTTATTGAATAATGAAATGATTATGTGACAGCTAATGAATGGCTGAATGATGCGAAACTATTTATAGAACGTTATAACAGCTTGAAATCAGAATAGAATGTCTGGTCTTCAATGCTGTGAAGAAGAAGAATGCACATTTATCGATCAAGCAATAGGAAGACATGTGATTAAGCTCCATGAAGGTCATGGAGTAAAAAAAAATGAGCGACGAACAATCATTTGATTTTTTGGTATTTAAATAAACGAATCGAATAAGATATATGGAAATCAATTTGTCTGATATGTCGATATCTTGCTCTCACATGGGATATTTATTTATTTCTTGTGCTCGTAAAAATTGCGTCACTAAACTAGTCAAAAGTGCAGGTCTTTGATCCGTTAATAAAGCCAATCTTTAGCAATTACAAACCCTCCTTGACGCAGATAGATTGCGACTATTGATATCGATATAATGGACTACCCCTCTACCCCCAATATGTCATGTTCTGTGCCTATAGCAGAAATAATTGTAACTAAACATAAAGAATAATAAATATTAACATTTCGTGTAGGGGGTAAGTCGATTACATCGATCCCATTGATCATCTGCTACTTACTTTATCCACTCCGAAGGGATTAAAGGCCAAAACTACTTCAGCGGAATTTGAACTCAGCATGTAGAGACGAACGAAATGCCGCAACAGATTATGCCCGACGTGCTAACGTTTGTGTCAGTTGACCTCCTAATGTATTGTTCACTGTTTTTTACTAGCTCTGAGAATGTCGTATTGATAATATTTATGATAAGACCGTTAAAGTGTGAATAGTGATAGAGACGGGTGCCTGGCAGTATTTGGTTTTGTCGCCGGATATTTACATTGCATATTTCATTATTTCACGACAGATAGAATCAGTAGAAATTGGTCAAATGTGAAGTTACATAAAATCTACTATAAATCTTCTCTTGGACATTTTGACGATGCTAAAGCTTTAGAAATAAGTTATATTTTAGAAGATTGTTAATTTTGTTCATATGCAATTTTAGTTATGAATATAAACAGAGAAGTTTGTAAACGAATGATTGTGTATGGCAGTAAGCGCTGTGGAGTATGGTATGTCATAATCAATAGTCTCTACGGATGTGAATTGCTACTACATAATGGATATGTGAATAACAATCACAAAGATGGCACTTGTTCTTTCCCTAAATTTAGTGATAGAAATGCTACACTCAAGTGTTTCAATATATACAGTTCTGAGACTTACGCAGAAGAAAAAAGGGATATATCACTGAACTTTTCTAGGGTCTCGAGAAATCCAGAGGGAGTGAGAATTCTGGAGCGTTGATTTGTCTATGTATACTTACAAGTAAAGGCGGAGAGTTGACAGAATCTTTACAGCGCCGGTAAAAATGCTCAGCCGCATTTCTACCGACATTACGTTCTGAGCTCAAATGCCGCAGGTTTCCACTTTGCCATTCATTCTTTCGGGGTCGATAAAAGATGTACCAGTTATGCATTGGGGTAGATGGAGTCGACTTTCATCCTCTACGGAAATCGCTGTTTCGTTCTAAAATTTGAAACCAATATACTTAGGAATGTGTGAATTGTAGTAACAATGGGGTAAGAGATACTTGATGATATTTAAAACAGACCTCCAAATTCCACATGTAAGGCAATGAATGGGACTGCCTTCCGCTTGGGTCCCGTCTTGACAATTTCTCTAAAACTCTAACGTCCATTCGAACCTATGATAGATAGTTTTACCCAAGGGGCAGCGGATGGTGAACGAACACGCAGTCACTTTTCTACGAAACAAATGTCCTCATAGATATACAACTCTGTCTTCAACCACGCTATATAATATGAATGGCGTTAATTTCAGTGATTTAAAAAAGAGGAATATAGCATTATAGTGTTGTTTAACAGAGACATTCAATAGTTACTGTTATAACAGGATTTACCGTTATCATGTTTAAATGTTATATCGTAGCCTTCCTAGTTTTGTTTGTTCTTTCATGACTTTAATATTCTTTATATAACATTTAATGGTTGATTTGGAATTGAAGATTATTGGTATTATGTACGATCGCCTACATTTATTTTTGTCTTTAAATACTGAAATGTCCTTTCATAGTTTATTCTGAGTTTGTATAAAGTCAAAAATTAACGCTATGTTGTCATGTCTTATTTCTTTGATGTACCATTGTCAACGTTTAAGTAGCCAGCAGAAAAGCCACATAGCGTATAATTTGAAATAACGAATACGAGCTTTCTTTCTCTATTTATTCATCTCTCTCTTACAGCGGAACTAGCATTTCAGTAAAAAAAGTCAAGTGCTAACTTTAGTATATGATGCCATTCAATTTAGGTTTGTGTTTAATTCTCACCGATTTCGAAATTACTTTTTTCATGATTTTCGTGAACTTTAATACATGTACCTGTATTACACCCACGTTTATTTTACAGATAATACTCAACCGCATTCATATATTATTAGTTTTGTGACAAATACTGAGAACACTTCAAATTACTGACGGAACATTGCTTCTGATCCTCCACGACTTCCATTTATATAAGATTCAGTGAAATATAAAATGTTAAAGCTTTAAAATAAATGGATTAACTTAACTGCAGCAAATTGAGTCCACGCAACAATAACATGCGCTATGTGTAGCGGAGAGCGCTTACTCACACTCGAATGCATATAACTTCTAAAAAATCCTGAAGATTACAAAGGAACTACAGAATGCATCTTGCGAAAAGAAAATTGTGTGCGAGCTCACCCAAACATGGGTTTCTAAATAAAAACATTTCATTTGAATACATGACCGCGTTGTTTTGAAGCATGAAACTTCAGCCACACAATTATACAGCGATTAATCAGTCCTCACACACAGACAGACTTACAGGTATATATAAACTATTTATAAATGTACTTTATGTATGCATATGTGTGCATGCGGAGGTATATGTATAACGCCTGCCGGATATATATGAATATCGTCTGTATTCTTTAGTACATTTTTTGTCAGATAACCATTTTCAAATAATGCTCTGTATATATTTGGTTGGACTTTTGTCTGGATGCTGTGCTATGCCAGATTATAAATTTGAAAGAGTTGTCATTCAACCATTTCTTCGTCAATTTGACACACACACACACACACACATACACACACACACACACAGACACAGACACGCACGCACACACACACACACACACACACACACACATACACACACATATACCTACGCACATATATATATTTTCAGGAATGCATATATGTATGTATAAAAGTTTATGTATGTACGTTATGTATGTTATGTATGTATAACCTATATTAGTCTATTAGAGCCATGACACCTGATATAGTCTATAGTATGGAATATACAGGATTAAGGAAGACAGGGTTAATAGATGATATATGCCACGGCAACTCTTTAAAACAAGAATAATCTAATAGGAGATCGGTAACCAAAGCCATAATATTACATTAAATCACATTAACGATTAGGAAATAATGTTCCTCAGAGGCCTTGTGTACCGAAAGACATTTCGAAGAACGAAATATATACAAGCTTTCATTTCATAATTAATTTCTCCCATCCTCTCTGCCTTTTGATATTTAGCTGAATGCTTGAGGCTCATACTACCTAATTATATGATAAGAATATATTCATAGTAATAATATTTATCGAACATGGCGAAATAATTATTATGGAGGATAGCTGCCACATTTTATGATATAGTCCGAAAATTTGGTTTCTGTTTATAATACATCTTGAACTTATTGTCTGGTACTATGTGAGACTATTTAGTGCAAGGAGAAGACACACTTGTGAAACGCAGTATAGATGTAATAATAATTCGTACAACAGTTCTCGTCATAACGATATTCTCATATATTACAAATAACACCATTTGTAGAACAGTGATCGTACGGACAATACTATGAGTGGAAGAGAGAACACAAACACACACATACAAAAATACGCGCCCACACACATGCATACACACACAATTATATATACATATATATACAGCGAGTGAGAGAGAGTGCTAACTATGCAGATGAACAAACTAAATATAAAGTCTTGGATTTCATACATAATATATATATATATATATATATATATATATATATATATATATATATACACAAACATATATATGTGTATGTATATATATACACATATACATCATATGTGTGTGTGTGTGTGTATACATAACTGTAAAGAAAGCAAAGAGATTTCCAGACGATGAATATATAAGCATGAATATATAGACATTTATATATTAAGAGATCAAAATTGCCCAGAATACAAACGACAGATGAAATTAAAGACAAGGAAGTAAGGTGTTGGAAGTCCAATGCCCTGGAATTGGTTTCTGGTAAAGACATCGCGGTCTCAGGTTGAATCTTCTGAGCGCTACAAAGTGCTTTATATACGAGAAGTTCTTGATCTTCTCTGTTGACAATTATTGGTACTACTACCACATTTTTCACAACTGCTTAACCTGCCAAGCTAACCTGTCATATCTACCGACTTTTCTTTCTTCCTTATCGCATACCTCGTTGTCAGCTGGGCATGTTATATCTATGATCCAGCATCGTTTGCATTCTTTCTCATTTATCACTATGTCCGATTTCCTATTTTGTATCTCATGGTCGCACAGAATCATAAAATCCCATAGGATCTTTGCATTATCACTTTCAACGATGCCTTCGGGTTTATTCTCGTACCACTTATTATTATTATTATTATTATTATTATTATTATTATTATTATTATTATTATTATTATTATTATTATTATCATTACTATTATTATATTATGATTTAGGAGAAGGAGACTGCTCTCAAAATGTCGTTCTAGATGTACCAACCTCTGCACAAATATAGTAAGCTTCCAACATCAATTCTAACTGAGCAACCTGGTAAACCCTGGTAAACCTTACTAATTACCTATCTATAGGTAATTACAATCCAATATTAATTTGATAGCAAGTGTGCATAGTCTCATAACTAGATACAACTGAAAGTACATTTTGGATATACTTAATGCTAAAGACTTCCAGCATCATTGTTTTAACTCTACTTCTACACGTTATCGGGCGGTCGACCAAACGTCAAGAACAATATGCTGATGTGCATAGTGATTAAATAAATTATAATCAGGCGAAAGCACTTTAAACTGTTGGAGACTTTTCCTGTAAGGACTTAGATAACTGATATCAAAAGGTGATTGGCATTGTACGTTATTTATTCAACAAAATACATAGACATGTTTCTAAAGCAAATGTGACTCTACTTAGTGAATTTTAAATTAAATCACATTTGATACAGACTGAAACTTATCGAACCCAAACATTCATATTAGTTAATAGGATGTTCGTTACAAAAGAATATTCAATATTTGCAACCTGTAGACAAATCCTTAGAATTATATGGAAACACTACATTCTTCAATTATCAGTCGGGATAACTTTATTCTTAATTTGGCATAAGTGCGTCTTTTATTTAGGGAATATATATGGATAAATAATTATTTCATATTCATGTAAGCCAAAATAATGAGTAATGGTGTGTGAGAAGAGATAGTGTATGTTTATATGTTTATATATTTTCCGATCGAACTATAGTTTGAAATCTGATTTGTTCAAACGCCGAATGAAGACCAGATTACGAAACCGTTTGGAGAAGACGTTGCCATTAGCCTACGATAATACATTTCTAAATCATTATTTTCTTTGAAGCACGCGCAAGGACATACCGTTATTTTGATTGGAGGAGAAATGAAGATCTGCTGTTCATATTTCCAGTAAAATTATTTCAAACCTAACGGAAATGAAATAGCTTCCACTAGGAATTGATCCCGGAAACTTACTATGTTTGTGCAGAGGTGGACACGATATTTTAAGAACGATATTTTAAGAGTAGTCTCCTTCTCCTAACTCCTAATATAATAATTCAAATACTTCCAATACGTTTCAGCTGATAAGTGATTTTAATATATTTATTCATTTCCTTAGTGTTATTAATAAAACTACTAGCATCAGTCAATTTTAGAATCCAAAGTTACATAATATTTCAGAAAATAAAGCTTTCTTGAATCAGTGAAGATAGTATGTATTAAGTATTTCCCCAATAATAGTAAATCAGGATAAATGGTCCGCATCATGAAGAATTTCCCTCGAGGCAGCACATGAATTTAAGCTGACAAATATAATGTTTAGTGTATATCACCTTCAACTCCTCGCTTTAAAGACAGTAAATCTAAAGGATTTAATGTTCATTCGGAAATGCGTAGGAAAATAGAATATGAGAAAATAGAATTATCGATATGTTCACCAAGCAAGAAGGTAGATATTAAATATAATGGTGTAAAGTTTTACTTAATATTCTAAATTTAGAACGCTTTGCCATAATATTATGATAAGAATAGTGAAGTATTACGAAAATCCGCGAACTAACATCCAAATATCTGCCTCTTCCGCGGTTCAGTAAATGTACAAAGTAGCGTATGTTGAGTACTTCAGCTTCGACGTCCAGGTTTCTTCTGGTGGAAATATCTCGATTTCCTGTTGAATTAATGAATATTGCAGTTTATTTATATTATTTGAAATGGAATTCAGAAAGACATTTGCACACAACCACAAACACTTATATGGACACAACCATACATATACACACATCCATACGCCAACATACACACAGTTACACACAGATACACACTCATTCACATTTATAATATATGTCTCACTCAACAAAGACAATTCACTGTTCTATAGTTAAATACAACAGTATACACACAAAATATCTTTCTCCTAATCTGGTAGCATCTGATGTGAATCTTGATTGCTGTCTACTATGTGATCAGGGAAATGGCTAGTTTAAATCATTAGAGCATCGAATTAATTGCTTGGCAGAATTTCTTAGGATTCTGTGTTCAAATTCTTCCGAGGTCAACTTTTCTTGTCAACTTTCCAACGCGAATAATAATATACCAGTAACAAGTGTAATAACAAGTGTCACTTCTGTATAGTAAAATTCCACCCATCCGCCATCAATTTCTAGCATTTTGTCAATGTTATGATATTTTATTCCCTTCCAGTTCAAATCCCAGCTGAACTGAACTAAACGCTGCCTTCCATCACCACGGGATGAACGTTGCATGATAATAGCCTCGTATATGAATGTGTGACTATAGAAAAATTGCATCAGTTTATCGCATTCATATCCCTAAAAAGACTTATAAATTAAACCCGAGAATTAATTTCTGCAAAAGTTACAAGCCGTTTAAATAATTTCGGTGCTTGACCCTTGAAAGTTACTTAAATGAGGAGTGAAGGGGAAATTACGCATTTGCAGCATTCTCTCACACACACACAGAGAAACACACAAACACAAACATACACACGCATGTATGTATATATATATATATATATATATATATATAT
>NC_068992.1:16558838-16562663 GCF_001194135.2 Octopus bimaculoides
CTGACCACTAGGTTAGGTACCCCCACAGAAAAGAGATTTAGATATATAAATATATCCACATACACGTACACATACAAACACACATACATATATGTGCGTGTGTATGATTGTGAATGCGTGTGTGTGTCTGTGTACGTGTACATACAATCGCACACACACACATACACACACACACACACACGTATACACATACATACATACATACATACATACATACATACATACATACGTACGTACATATACACGTATTCACACATACACACACATAAAAGCAAAGCTACGTAATGGATTGTGATATTGAAATACGCAGATATGCTTCAACAAGACACAAGTTCGATCTTTCCTAAATACATCAAGTGTGAGTATGTGTGTGTGTGTGCGCGTATATTTGTGCGTACGTTTACGAGTGTAGCTGTGTGCGAGAGTGTGTTTGTATAGGTCTGTGTGAATATAATTTAATCCATATCACATCATGTGAAGGACGTGTATACCGTGTTCTCTGCTTGAGTTACAAAATATTTGGCAGCTGTATTCTGGAGGTGAAGCTAACAGTTCACCTTTCACAATTGTATAAGACACCTACATGCATGCATTCATACATACATACATACATACATACATACCTAGTCCTCCAATCATTATTGGTACGAATATGAATTCGTATTCCGGATATAGAAGCTGGAGGTTGCGAAGTAGTTGTCGATAGATATCCTTTTTTTCATTCATTTTCAAAGAGTTATGTATGTATGTATGAATGTATGTATGTATGTATGTATGTATGTATGTATGTATGTATGTATGTATGTATGTATGTTTGTTTGTATGTATGTTTGTTTGTATGTATGTATATATGTATGTATGTATTTATGTACGTTCGGGTCTGCCAAGGAGTAGACGCTTCAAAAATTAGTGTTTTTATCATCACACATTTGTCCAAATAACTGTTAGCTAGAATGCGAAAACACGCTTGATACTTAAATTATCGATGTAAACAAACGTAGGATATTCTTCTCTTCAAATGCTTCAGATACGTAGTATTTTTGTCGCAGCATATCATAAAACCTAATGCACGCACCACGCAGCGCCTTCTATAACATGCTGCTGCTATATGAAAGGGTTTCATATTGTTATCGTTCACATTTGAAGTTTTTGTGATCTTTTGTAACGTATATATAAATATATAAGATTGCGTCATTCATTTACTGGCTTGTATCAAATTCCGCAAAACGTGATCAAGTTATATTTCTGTTTAAAAAAAATTCTATTCTGTTTTAAATCATGACTGCTGATTTACGACTTCTTGCTGTTTACATTGCTTTTGTATCGTATATACAGGGGTTGGATAAAGTAATAGAAACACCTTGTTAAATGGAGGCTTTAATATTTAATACGTAGCAAAAGCGGTGTACTGCCACAATCGTTAGCATGCTGACCGAAATGCTCAACAGTATTACGAACATCGTTACATTCTAAGTTCAAATTACGCCGAGGTCAACTTTGTCTTTCATCCATTCGAAGTCGATGAAATAAGAACCAGTTGAGAACTGGTGTTGATGTACCTCCAAAATTTCAAACCTTCTCTCTATAAGAGAAAGGTTTATTTAAATTGGGGTTGGTCTGGATTTGGCAGTTAATACGATGAGGAACTGACGAAAGATCCATGACTGTATACAAATATCCTTTCAATATAATTGATTTCCATAACGACCCTATGTTTAGATATATGATCCATTAGCGACATAGATTTCTTGAATTGTTTATTTCAATACTGAAAAGCTATTATGTGGAGGGAAATCTTATGAATGAATTATATTTATTAAGATACGACTCATGCACCAGGGAGTAAACTGAGAGAAAGTTTGAAGTGAAAATGCAATATAAATGATAATGGGATTGTATTATATTTTTTATTGTTCCAGCGATGATATATTGCTTTCAAATCTTGGTACAAGGCCAGCAGGATTGGGGGAAGGTTAAGTCGATTAATTCGACCCCAGATCTCAGCAAGTACTTATTTCAACCACTTCGAAGTAATAAAGGTGAAGTCGATTTCGGGGTAATTTGAGCGCAGAACTTAAGCACAGATGAAGTGCCCTAAGCATTTTGTTCGGCGTGGAAGCGATTCTGCCATACGACCTCCTTCCAAGCGGCAATATATTACATTTAAAAAGGCCGAAAGCTGGCAGAAACGTAAGCACGCCCGGCGAAATGCTTAGCGGTATTTCGTCTGCCGCTACGTTCTGAATTCAAATTTCGCCGAGGTCGACTTTACCTTTCATCCTTCCAGGGTCGATAAATTAAGTACCAGTTACGCACTGGCGTCGATGTAATCGACTTAATAACCTTTGTCTGTCCTTGTTTGTCTCCTCTATGTTTTAGCCCCTTGTGGGCAATAACTAAATATGAAACGTAAGCACACCGGGAGAAATTCTTAGCGGTATTTCGTCTGTCTTTTACATTCTGAGTTCTAATTCCACTGAGGTCGACTTTGCCTTTCATCCTTTCGGGGTCGATAAATTAAATACCAGTTGTGTATTGGGGTCGATCTAATCGACTGGCCCCCTCCCCCAAAAGCATTTCCGGTCTTGTGGCTAGAGTAGAAAAGTGTATATTACATTTAAATTTGCCCCTCTCGAGAATCGCTGAGCAATGTATTTCTTTAGACGACTGTGGCAGCCTACTTTCATCAATTTCTATATATCACTGTTGCAACGTTAGCCAACAATTGGTAAAGATTAACAATTCAAATCTAAGTTAAAGCCATCAACTAGAAACTTGATTATGGTAAATGAGACTTTAAAATTTCTTTGAAATTCTTTGATAATTCTTTGAATTACTTCGATACTTCTTTCTAATTTAAAACACTTCAAATATTAACTACATCTTCATAACTTGTCATCAAAAATATAGCAGTCTGGAAAATACATACTTCATTAATTACGTTTTTAACTACTTGTCCATTTGGCTAAATACTTGTATAATTATGCAGTAACTTTGGAGTTAAGTACTTGTATAATATATCCTTATACCGAGAGGTAGATTTTTGAAATTGAAGAAGCACGTCACGTGATGTATAAAATTTATGGTACGACATTCAAAACAAAAACCAAAGAATAATGTATATCAACTGGCATGCTGGCAGATCTGTTAAAGTGTTGGATTTTATAGGTTGAGAGAAGCATTCAACTTCTGATATTTCTGTGTTCGATAAGTTACTGATTTTTTTCAGGGATGGAATCGCTTTTACTTTCTCCCTGGTGAAGAGAAAAAAGTCTATTAGATTTTTCCTATATTTCTTTAACTTATTTAATGGTTTCAATTAGGGAGCTCTTGCTTTTCGTCCCCATCATGTACAAGACTTTAATCGATCATTTGAACAGAAGTATGTATTTTGTTTGGCATTTATTCCATAGATCTCTCTCTTTTCTGACCGATAATATACAGGATATACAAGGCGACGAGCTGGCAGAAACGTTAGCACGCCGGGCAAAATACTTAGTGGCATTTCGTTTGTCTGAGTTCAAATTCTACTGAGGTCAACATTGCTTTTCATCCTTTCGGGGTCAATAAATTAAGTACCAGTTGCGTACTGTGATCAATCTAATCGACAGGCCACCTCCCCTAAAATGTCGGGCCTTATGCTTAGAGTAGAAAAGAATATACAAGATATCCGGTGATCCAGACGGCAGCTGTTTTACCCCGGTGTAAACGCAAACACAAGCGCGGTCACGTAAGCACATACACATTTATGTTTTCATATTTATAGTCTGTATAAATATATATATATACAAAACGTATATATTTATGTATGTAGACATATATATA
>NC_068992.1:16562726-16565258 GCF_001194135.2 Octopus bimaculoides
ATATATATATATATATATATATATATAAATATTTGTAGTATATAAGTATTTGCGCTTGCGTGTATAGGTGTGTATATACTTGTGTATATATTTGTGTGTATGTGTGTGTGTGTGTGTGTGTGTGTGTGTAGAAGTGTATCACACACACGCGTACGCACATACATACACACTAGTCTTCAGCAACGTTTCCTTCTGCAACGTTTCCTTCTGCAACGTTTCCTTCTGCAACATTTCCTTCTGCAACGTTTCCTTCTGCAACGTTTCCTTCTGCAACGTTTCATTCTCTCATGATGGGTCAATTGCGAAATTTTATATTGCACTTCTATAACACAGTATACTAACGTATTAACACCTATATTCTTATATTGCTTAATATAATAGTTTAATATCTTGGAAAATGTGAAGTCAGTTCTGGAACGTATGTTCATATAGAATATTATTCAATGTTTATTTGAATTCCTCTATGTCAAGCAAATAATTGCACCGGAAGTTAAGGACTCGGTACGGAGATGCCTTATATATTGAGAGAATTGACTATAAAAGAAATAAGAAACATTTTCTTCATCTTGAACTGTCTATTGCAATATCACTTTAATAGAGTTTGTTGGAGTAAGGAACATGAAGTAGCTTTTACTTACAATAAGGGAACAAGCGAAACAGTAACGTTGCATATATTTCAATTTTATTCACATGTGAAATACAGTTTATGACACATATATGAGAGAGAGCATATTATGAAAAACTGATCTTTCGAAACCAATCGTTGAATTTTCTATACTAATCAAGCGACTTAATTAAATAACATTTATAGAGTCAAAATCAGAAATCCCAGGCAGCTATAGTATCAAGTATTGATAAAACAAGAAGAATCACGTTCAGAAATTCAAAGAGTTTGTGTGCACAAAGTTAATTGAAAATGCAGTCTGCAAATTTATCTCAAACTTGAGAACAATATGATCGCTATAATTGAAACTAGCTTAAATATTTCAAATGTTGATAATCTATTGTCTCACTGGGCCGTTGCTGAAGGATTAATACTGATAGAATTTGTTGCAAGAAATACAATTACTGAGTTTGTAATGAGATGTGTACACATTTAATCATAATCACTTTACGGTGATTGGGAACTAGAAGGCTGCGAGCGCAATACAGAAATTGAAAACAACAAATATGGGAATAAAATTCCTGAAATGTAGTATTAGTCGTGTGAGAGGTTAATTCCCATCGAAATAATGGCATTAGTTTACGATAATTAGGAGGTTTAGATGGTACAAAATTTGCGCGTTGGAAAAGAAATGGTCTTTTTCAGCTTCCATATTAAAACTAGTGTCTTATCTTGCATCGGTGATGCGTTTCATAAGGTCATACATTATATCAGTAATGCTGTTCATAAAGTTATACAGTTTAAGCATTTGTGATTAAAATGACTGTTAGATAATAGACCCAGCAAAACCTCACCGTATCTTTACGGTATATAGTTTCGCTTCTGTATGACCTGCATTAAATACCGTTTGGTTTATCTTAAGTTTATTAACATTTTCAATCATCTGTTATAACTTCTCTACCAATACTGGTATGGTGTATATGTAAGGGATTATTATTCTTAGTATTCTGAACGCCAAATCAAATTTGTGATCTCTTACAAGGTTATTATAATAATACGTATAACATTAAATTACTGGAGTGGATTTATTAAATATTCAAACGGCTATATGTAATAGGTTTATGCGTAAGAATCCAATGGAATCTACTTCAAATATGTTGAATGTTTCAAGAGGTTGCTGTGTAAAGTTAAAGTGCTCTGAAAAGAGGAGGTATATTTTTAAATATTTTACGAGATCGAAATATTATACATCCAGTAAGTGACAAGTGGCCTTATCCAGGGTTGAATCCCCAATATTCATACTGGTTGTTCCCAAAAATGTATGCACATTTTCACAAATAATCTCACGTTTCGATTCCTTTGATATTTAACCAAGCAGGAATAATAAAGGGAACCAAACTAAGTTTGAACAAACGAAACTTAACCTCAAATGCTATCGTTTGAAACAAACGCAATGACAGGTCAGGAGAGAATGTCAAACACATGTGTGAGTCTATGCATGAGTGATTTACGGATGAGTGATAAGTCTGAAAGAGAGGGAATTATTTAGAATGTCCACATATATTCTTATGTACGAATGTATATATAGTTTTCTCTCCGCCTCTCCCTCTCTCTCTCTCTCTCTCTCTCTCTCTCTCTCTTTCTCTCTCTCTCTCTCTCTATCTATCTATATATATATATCTATCTATATGCATATCTATTTCTATCTCTTCCCCGAGAGAGAGAAAGCAAAAAGAAAAAAAGGGAGAAAGAGTGGGGGTAAGGGGAGAATGAATGACAGAAAAACCATTAGTAAAGAAAACAGAATGTAAATAACTAAATATTTGCACTAGTTGCTACGTCTGCCAACGCAGCAGAACAACTCCCCCATTCGAAGTGTGTTTGTGTTAGAAAAAAGAAAGAAATAAACATTAGACGTATTTACCAAC
>NC_068992.1:16565841-16570259 GCF_001194135.2 Octopus bimaculoides
ATATATATATATATATATATATATAAACTATGAATAAGCTGTCGTTTAATAGATATATCTACGGAAATTACATAAAAATATCCTGAAATACTAATCAGTGAATGTATTCAATAAAATTGCCGCTGGCTTCAATCACGGCCTCTAGACAGCTTTGGAGTCTCCTGCAACTCATCAGGGCGGTCTCCTTGGTTAAGTGGATGAATGCTGCCAAACTCCCTGCCTGAAGTTCATCTTTGGTGTTACAAGGAGCTTTGTTGGTCCTTCACTCAACTGCGCTTTACACATAATAATCAAGCAGTGTGGGGATTTAGGCTGCCAGATATTAAGAGTAATGTGGTCGCAGAAAATAGCTCACAGCCATGACTTGATACTCCTGCTTGTATGGTACGGTGCAGTGTCCTGTTTCCAAACATAGGATCTTCTAGCAGCCACCCTCTTGAACCTCCTCCAGATACTTGATGTAGGCCTCTGTGTTGAGTCTGGGGTCTTGAGTGAAGCTGAATGGAGGCCTAACTTCGGCATCACTTGTGATCAAACCAAACTACTTGATGTTGACTGGATGCTTGATTTTTATTACTTTTCGTACATGTTCGTATTGGAGCTTCCGGTGAGAATGCCAAGCGTTACAGCATGACCGTTTCCAATTTCGTGGCAGAGTGAATTTTGTCATAGTGCTGTTTTTCTAACAGACAGTTTCCAACTGACACTACTATACTGTATAATTATCAAAATCAAGAACAAACAATGCGCATGCGTGACTTAATAATATCAAATTGCGACAATTTACCCACGCATCCTGTATATACAGGGTGCGTAAGATATTCGAGGACAGATTTATGTATTTTTTTTTAAACAAAGGCGTAAATACATTATTAGATGGTATCTATGAAGGTTGATCATTGGCATTTAAAATAACAAAATTATCAGGTAAGGTAGAACACAAGATATCAATCTTCATAGATACAAGCTAAATAAGTAAATAAACAATTTTTAGTTTAAATACTTAAATTATTATACATTTTCTATATATCTTCTCTGTTAATATTAATAAGGTATATATACTTTATCATGGTTCTATTGATTAAGCTATTTTATTCCTTTTCTGTATATGTGTGTGCGCGTGTGTATGTGTGTGTGTATGCACGCACACATACACACACACAAACACACAAACACACAAACACGTATATATATATATATATATATATATATATATTGTACTCCTTGATTATAGTAGTGACAATGTTCATGTATATTTCATGATTAGAGTGAATAGATTTCAGACAGTCTGTATAACGAAATCCGCTATACATTAAGGCATTAAAAGTGACTGAAAAGATACATTGCCACTATTTCCAGCAGGCCTCGTAACTAAGTAAATTAGCCCTTACTTCTCTGAAAATCTGTATACATAAGATTTATTGATCTGGGGGGAAATAGCAACAGTAAGTAAATAAATAAAAACTAATAAAACATTTCGGAGATTGATTCTCTTTGCGCCTTGGAGGAAACATTAGCTCCTTGATCTTAACAGTACCAGAACCTGTGAATTTAGATTTGTTATTCCTTCTAATCATACCAATGCATACTTGCACAGTTACCTTTCGTTGCCATTCATCGAAATAGAATAAAGTAATTTGTTTCGATGCCACAATTTCAAGGTATTGTGTGATTTTAAATGCCTCTAAACCACACGATGAAGCCTTTACATCTTCTCTTTCTATTGCATAACGTCTTTCTTTATGTGGGAGTTGTTCTCATCTCCCACTATCTTTGTTAAATAATAAAGAAGAAACAGCTAATAGCTCAGTTTATTGTTGCTCTTTGTGCCAGAATAGCGTTGGTCACTGTGACTTGCACCATGCTGATCATTGCTTTAATTTCTTCGAGTACTTCGGATGCATTCTTTCTCTAGTTAAAGCCTATATATGATCTGTCTATCTCAGTAAATTTCCTCATGTCACTCGCTAAAAAAATTGATATATTACAACATTTACGCATTCCAGTTTTCTTAGCTTCAATGTTATTAGAAAATTTAATACGCAACATATTCTTCAGCTTTTTGTACGAATAGGGCTAAGTTTGAAAAAGATTTATCTGATATTGCGAGTACAGCTGATGACTGTGTTGTGGCAACATCATTGTTCGCTGGAAATAGGATATCGTCTATGTAAACAACTTGGCAAATGCAAGTATCGATACCTTATTTCATTTATTGCACTTTCTATCGATTCAGAGAATTCTGGGATTTTTCTGTTGAAGAATGTGAACATGTCCATTGTTGTTTAATGGGGATTCATTATAATGTCATTGTAAGATATAATTAAATATCAAGTAGAATATGAAGGAGTTTGTCACGTCGAAATGATATATCAACAGAGGTAAATTGGTTCAAGACTAACTTTAAACGAGAAATAATTAATGACAACAAATTACCCTCGTTCCATTTCTGTTTACTTTTAGTTGCGAGCTTTTCTCTATAGAATGATATAATACTAATTATATTATTGATTATAGCTACATTAACGATATTATTAATTATACTTTATATTATATATTACTTTAGTTGAGATCATTAAAAATGCTTGCTAGTGAAGAGAAATACAATATGATCGCAAACATACTTAGTCAGAAAAAAGTATGAAAAATGAAAAGGAAATCAAATTGGTTGAACCTACGATTCTGAAGTTTCATATTTGATATCATTTGCTTCTGCATTAGCATTTTATTACATTATGCATCACACTTTGGGAAATTATATGTACTTATTTAGCCTCGAGTGAGGTTCGAACGAAATATCATGGTCAAATACATTCCGGCAGTCATTACACCGTATGTTTGTAATTGCATCTAAGACATTCTCTAATGTATACGTTACTATAGCATGGTGATATTTGATTGCTCTCACAGCGCTTTTAACGACAACACATTCATTCCATTGATTGTCTAAGTCACATTATTGGTACATCGGCTCGTAAAAGAAATTTATATTAAATCCTGATTTTAACAAGGAAGCAGGTAGTTCAGTATATATTCTCCAACGTTGCATTTCGACTTGAATGTCCATCAAACGCTTTTATCGCAATGGTTTTACTTTGAAAGTTTTTAATTATTTTCAGTTCAGTTACTAATCTTAGTCTGCAGGTGATCAGTTTACAATATTCTACAATCAATACGCCATAACCGCTTGAAATTAATTTTAAGATTAAATTCCCACATTACATTATAATGCATATGAGATCAAATCTAATCTTCCTAAGGGCCTGTGAAATTGCGTAGATACACTACATGAACGTAAGGAAATATAATGAAAGATAATTTTGCGTTCCTTCACTTTACATTCTCTAAAGTATAGCGTGATTTGAATATTATCTATAGCCAAGTTATATAACAAACCTAGAAATATAAAGCTCATTACACCGATTGTTAAACACGTTTGCAGCAAATCGTCACAGCAAACAGTAAAACGCATTATGCGTCGATCTATCATTGATAATTAATTCATTCCATCAGTACATGCCACATAATTAACGTATCAGTCTGTTTTATATAAAATTCCACTACTTTTGTTTTTAAAACTTGTAGCAGAGCAGCAACGCCTTTTTAAAGAGGGATACATTTTCATTAACATAAAACATCAGTTGTCATTAATGTTAAGGTAATTTATTTACATTCGATGTAAACGAACATTTTAATTGTTGCGTGATATGTAATTAATTTATATTGACATGTTCGTTTTGGCATAAAGTATATGTTGTAATATGTTCCTATAAAACGAACTTAATTCATTGGTTTAATTAACACAACTATTTTAAAATAATTATTAACAGCTACATTTTCACTTAACGGGGTAAAGTTCCTTGTTTAAAAAAAAAACATTATTTATTGTTTTCGACATTATTGCAAACACATGACACCCGCATATGCACACACATAGGCTTTCAATGACGAATTGGTAGGCATTTATTCATGAGAAAATGTTGTCAATAATATCACGATGAACAAGTATTAAAATGCATATTGAAATAAGCATTCAATAGCTCAGAGAAGGGCATAAGCTTACACATATTACCAAATAATGACTACGCATAAATATCACATCGTATTCAAGTATTATATGAAGCCCGGGGGTTCGTGTACCAATCATTATTTAATCAATAGTACATTTGAGTAGAAGGAGGTAAACTTTTTGACATGTGTGCGTGTTCTTGAACAACGGACTGCGTATACGTTAATAGGTACACTTATGATACTTTATTCCATCGAAGAGAACTAACTTAAATTTTCCCATAGTTATTTAGTGTACACGACGCTTGAAGGAAAAAGCGAAATGATAACTCCTGAAAAAAATTGTGAAGAGCTGAGACGACAAAACAAAATCATCAAATTCATCAGTCCGACTATATATATATATATAT
>NC_068992.1:16571957-16573931 GCF_001194135.2 Octopus bimaculoides
CACACACATATATATATGAAAGAAGGTTTGAAAATGCAATTTTAAAGATGTTTTTCACTTTACCGGTTTCACTCTTTTAGAAAAAGATTATCACAAGTACAATCTAAAGCTTTATATAACCTTTGTAGTGTTAAGAACAGGTTGTCACAAAAGTATTAAAATACATATATACATTCTCTGATAATAATAAGAAAATGCTAAAAACAGTTTAAGTATTAAAATACATATAAAAAAAAACATATATATATTCTTTGATAACAATAGGAAATGTTTAAAAAACAGTTTAAGTATTAAAATACATATATACATCCTTTGATAATAAAAAGAATATGTTTGAAATCTAAAGCTTTGTATAAGCTTTGTAGTGTTAAGGACTGGTTGTCACAAAAATATTAAAATACGAATATACATTCTCTGATAATAATAAGAAAATGTTAAAAAAACAGTTTAAGTATTAAAATACATATATCTAAGAATTTACCAAATATTGGAGAGGAACTGACCCATGGTTTTGACATGTTTTCTCTCTTGTGTGTAGCTAGGAAATGTGGCTATTTTGAGGGACAGTGTGGGAGGATGGTGGAAGTGGGAGGAAGGAAGAGCAATGTAGAACTAAAAGGATTTTTTTTGTTGTTTTATGGGCTAGTCTGTCATGGTTCAGTGGTGTTTGGAACTGGCCTTAGAGGTCAGAATGTCTCTGTGCACGTCTCTATGTGTGTGTGTGTATATACATGTGTGTGTGTCTGTGTGTGTGTGGGCCGTTTTTGATTGGCCTCAAAGTTTATTGTAGCGTGTGAATATGTGTGCACATTTGTGTGTGTTCGTATATATATATATATATATATATATGTGTGTGTGCATATATATATATATATATATATATATATATATATATATATATATATATAAGCATTTACTTTTCGTAATGAGATAAAAAAAAACCAAGGCTGTGTATATTTTAGAATATTTATAACTAGAAGGTCATACAGCTATTCCCAGCTGTAAGACCTTCTATTTATAAATGTTGTAAAATATACATAGCCTTGGTTCTTTGTCTCATTACAAAATCCTTATATTCCCACTCTGATATATGACCTACGTTGGATCCCGTATTCGCATAATCACCGAACCTGGAGCTTAACTATGGTCTATTCTTAGCACTTACTCGGTATTACGTGAAACCTCTGGGTCTAATTGACACCATTACCGCTCAAAACCTATATATATATATATATATATATATGTAAACTCAGGTATATACATGTATTTGATATGTGCATAATATGTATAAGAGTACATATTATATGTGTGTCTCTCTGTGAATGCGTGTGAGTTTGCGTGTGCGTGGAATCCTATCATACAAACTCTGTTATGAATTCAGATTTTGTGTTTTTTTTTCTTTCTTTAATGTCATATCTTTAATTACGTAAGGGTCCCAATTATATTTGCAAAATTATGTTTTCTCATATCTATATACACTTCAGAGATTTACAGAAATTTCTTTATTCTTAGCTTTATTGCATTATCATTCACACATCTGCCATCTTGGTTACAACCGTATACCGTATTTAATATCTCGGATTAGTAATTGCCGTTTGAAATGCTTAGTTTATTTTCCCGAAATTGAACCTTTACTTTTCTTGTTTTTGCCACTATATTTATTACAAATGTTTTCAATTAGTAATTTGCTCAATCCATTTCGACAGAATAGTTCTGTTTCTTTTTATATGCTCATTAGAGTTGCATAAAATCTAGCCGTGAACTCGAAAAAATAAAACGAGATTTCAATTAAGGATTTGAGGATTTAAACTGAAGAGAGTGCAGAATAAATTGAAAATTTATGGGTAAATTTCCCTTATTCAAATGTGAAAGATATGTACAAATATACATACACAAGCATATAAATATACATAGACTTACATATATTTGTGTGTGTGTGTGTGTGTGTGTGTGTGTGTGTGTGTGTGTGTGTGT
>NC_068992.1:16574179-16580946 GCF_001194135.2 Octopus bimaculoides
ATATATATATATATATATAGATATGTATAAATGTTTATGTATGTATATATATATATATACATATAAATCCACATGTATTAATTAGGTAGTTATACGTCAGTTATACGTTAGTTATACGTTTGTGTATATACATACATATACTATCTATCTATTCATCTATCTACATACATACATACATACATACATACATATATATATATATATGTATATATATATTTGTGTGTGTGTGTGCGCGCGCGCCTGTGTGTGTTCGTGTGTGTGTGTGTGCGCGCGCGCCTGTGTGTGTTCGTGTGTGTGTGTGTGTGTGTGTATGTATAGATAGATAGATTGATAGATATCAGTTTCAAATATAGAGTTCAAGGCAAGGAAGTGACGGGAATGTTAAAGTCGATTACATTTATTCCAGTTGCCAACTGGTATTTATTTCTACGCCCATACATACATACATACATACATACATACATACACACACACATGTTCAGTAATCCCTCGACTATCGCGGGTGTTACATTCCAAAAATCCCCGCGATAGATGAAACATTTGGCGAGGGATTACTGTATATATATAATGTATTATTCATATTTATATATAATCTAATATACATGTCTACACATAATGTAATGGTACATATTATATAATATATAATATACACACATATGTACATGTAATATGTGCGTGCGGGTGTGCGTTTATATTATGGTATATCATATATAACATACATAACAAATTTATATTATATACGCGAGTACGTTACATCCTAATGTATAAGTATGTGTGTGTATATATATTACGAAACAAAGTACATCATAGATGTATGTATTACATGTATTATATATGATATAATATACTCAAACTTTTATACACATATATATGGTTGTATATGTATGTATGTATGTATGTATGTTTGTATGTATGTATGTATGTATGTATGTGTGTATGCATGCATTTATGTATATATGTATGTATGGTAAAATCGACGGAATCGCTGTGATTTTGTGGTGAAAAACGTGACGATACTTAATTGAAACATAGTGTGAATTCAAGTTGTGTATGTTTGGTGCAAGAAAGAATTGATTAAGCACACGTTTCGCAGCTGTCTTTCTGCAATAATGTTGTAAATATAATAACATGATGTTAATATATCATTTCATTGTATGAGTGGCTGTATCGTAAGAAGATTGCTTGCCAACCGCATGGTTCCGGTTTCAGTCCCACTACATGGCATCTTGGCCAGTGTCTTTTACTATAGCCTCGGGCCGACCAAATCGTTGTGAGTGGATTTGGTAGATCGAAACTGATAGAAGCATGTCATATGTATGTATGTATGTATGTATGCATGTATGTATATATATATATATATATATATATATATGTATGCATGTATGTATGTATGCGTGTTCTTGTGTGTGTGTGTGTGTGTGTGTGTGTGTGTGTGTGTGTGTGTGATTATGTGTGATTAAGTGTAAAATGTTGAATGTAGATTCATCCTTTAATTTGGAAGTTTCCAAAAAAGATCTCTAATGTTGATTCTTCATACTTTACTGGTAGTTTACAGGCGTAAATTTGCGAAGAAATGACAGTAATATTTGTGTATGATGTGTGGTGAATTTATTTAAAGAAGTCCAATAAAACTCATCAATTTAGTTAAAAATGGAGAAGACCGGTTCTTAAAATAAAGAAGAGAATTTCAATTCATGCAGACGAAATACTTTCGAAATTAATATTCTCTTACCGAAAATATCTGTTTCTCGTCAGCACGTACTGTATAGTAAATATAATTTTCAGTATTTCATACCAGTTGTTCCCTTCTGGTGGTGAACGCACATGTGGTTCTGTTAATTATACTTAATTGCAAATTTCAAAATTCTTCGTTTTAGCGCGCTAATTCCGGAAATATCTCTGCAGAAAATGGTTACTGCATCGCATATACACACTTTGAGAACTTGGTTATGGTTAATGAAATTAAAATATTCGAACAATTGAGAACAATTAGGTCTTAGTAGACATATTACATGTGACCTTCTTCTAGCACATTAACAGTCCACCTAGTGGTCTTCTTTATATACACATATACAATAATCCCTTGAGATCTCAGATATTTTCTCTGAATCTCTCCGACTTTTTTTAATGTGCATGCTTCCTGGTAATAAATGGATATTAATTAATATCCAATTTTTTTACCCTAATATTTTAATTTGATTATATATATATATATATATATATATATATATATATACGTTGATGATGTTTAGCCAGTATATATTTATGTATATGCTTATTCCGAGTTAGCGGGCATGTATATAGGTATGTATATACTTGTATATTAAAAACAAAACGCGCATCAAATCTCAAACACAAACGCTATTTCGCTCTTTCAATACGAACACGCATGATGTGTGTGTGCATGTGTGTGTTGGTGTTTGTTTGTGTGCGTTTGTCTGTATGTCCTTGGAGGTTTTTTGTTGTGTTTATATATCTATGCGTGTATATAAAATTGTTTCCTTCCACTCTGAAATTATCCGACAAATGATATACCACCTTCGTCGTTTTTTCTGTTTTTGCTTTTTTTGGGGGGGTGGGCTGCAAATGTGGTAATCCGGTGGTGTTAAGGAAAATAAATACAACAGAACTCGCAAATAATAATAAGATTTCCACATGATAATAAGATTTATTACTAAATAAATATATGAACATATTGGAAGATGGTAACACAATGTAGCTCACATTTT
The DNA here is from genome assembly GCF_001194135.2 of Octopus bimaculoides. Classification (NCBI taxonomy): domain Eukaryota; kingdom Metazoa; phylum Mollusca; class Cephalopoda; order Octopoda; family Octopodidae; genus Octopus; species Octopus bimaculoides. The sequence goes on from NC_068992.1 coordinate 16,576,909, forward strand.
TACAAGATTTTACTGGCGAAGTATTTCAGTAAAATGACGCTTCTGTGAGAATAAAAATGATCATTTCTCATTGTCTAGATAACAGACGTTTTGGAACATTAATCGTAAATTTATCGATAATTCTTAGAGTTCCCAGGAATCATTCGGTCGATTTGAAGAAAAAAAATGATTTTGAAATAGAACCGATCACAATAATGCTCAATAAAGCGTTTGGAAATACATTACCATACTTGATGTCAACGTTTACAAATTGTCTGAGAAGCATATAAGTAGCAATACTTTTTTTTTATTGACAAAAGTGGCAAGATATTAAACAGCAATTATATATCCGGAGAATTGTTAAAATATTTATTTGCCATAATCATCGAAAGAATATTGAAAACCGAATTGGCAAAATGCTAGATAACCGCATGTCACGTCAGTGGACCATCTACTGGAGCAATCATTGCGTTTTTTATTTATTCATTTGTGTTATTTTATTTATTTATTTTTGTTTTGAGAATGGTAGTGCTTATATTCCGTAGTTATTATTCATAATGAGTGACACTCAAGACATTTTGTGATGGTCTGCACCAGCGAGTGCTCGTCTTGATCCGCTTCAGGAGTATTATAGATTAGCGTTGTGTCCTGCCATCTGAAGATTTGCAAGAGAAATTACTGTTGTGAATGAGGGAGTGGCCAACTCAAGCGGATCCAGCGTTGTCTTTTAGATGAAATTTAAATATAATAGATAGTCCATTCTTCATTCACTAACGACTTTTTATTGTCTCGCATTACGATTCACTCATTCTGTCATTCAGTAGCTCTTTGCCTCTGCCTCACTCGTCCGCTTTCTTTCTCACTCACTCACTTTCTCCCTCTTTCCCTCCCAACCTCCCTTTCTCTCCATTCCCCCTCTCTCTCCCTCTCCCTCTCTCAGTCTTGCGTCTCACTTCTCGCAGACGTTCTAGCATTCCTCAGCAGGACGATGTATATAGGCGAAAAGATTTATATGGAAAGGAAATTCAAAGAAGCCGATACATTTATAAGGTGTCAGTATAGAAACTGTTACAAGTTTGATTTATTTGCATGGAAGCCATGTTTGCATGTAAACGAACAGGTCACTGAGAGCAGCAGGTAAATGACATGAAATTTTAAATTCCAATTAAATTGTATTGAGATGCACAAATAACATGCATTAATTGTCGGAAAAGGATCTGATAAAATGACTTTGTGTAACAATGGCTTATATAGCCAGGCATCAAAACACGACTAAGACCAAATTTGAAAAAATAAATAACTAAATCTTAAGCACGTATTCCTGTGTTTTTATCAGTATTCATTATTCTTATATTAATTACATGTGATATTAATTAACTGAGGTAGGATATGTAAAATAATCCATTTCCATGTGCATGCAGTTGATGAAAAATTTTAAACTACGTGCCGGTACAAGGAAACCTGACGCGCATCAGTTATATAGTTATGTAGATTATCCCCTTTATTTATATCTAGAAGTAATACAAACATCACATTCTGCAACACTTTGTTTTATCTACAAAATAATCAACAGTAATATGTGAAAATTGATCTACAGTATATAAGCAGTTATCTTCCAAAACTAACGTCTTCTGGATAGTAAAGGTGGAGAAAGTGAATACTCCACCAGAATCTACTTGTCTTTCTATCAGAGCGCAGATTAATTATTTGTGTTATTCTGTTGTTCATGCTATCGATTTCTAAAATAAATCACATAAGTAACCATTATCAAAAGGCATTTCTGTAGCTCCCCTAGGTTTATTGGAGTTCAACATATCTACAATAATTGGTCTTCAAACCCAATATTACATTTACTTTTATTTCGATTTGCGGCTTTGTTCCGATGGCCTTCAATTATACCAATGTATAGTATTTGATCAGGTTTAGGTGGACATAGTCTTTACGAGTTATATCTCCATGATACAGATACAATGAACTGACGAAAGTAGGAACAAGTAACCGACAACTTAACTGTGCATAGTATCTGCTGCTGCACCTGCGCTGACGAATAAGAATAACAAATAAACTTGATTAATAAATGTATTTACTCTTTAAATTGTGTCGCTAAGAGCTCAAATAATAACTAACTTTCTAGCATGCATTTCTGTTCCATTCGTCTGATAATTACGCCTACGAATTAAAGAAAATAAACTAAATGAATTTGCTTTTCATTTATAACATCCAATATTCTTCGAGGAAAGCTAAACTTTCTGGCAATAATCAATATTTCCGCCTTGCCTGTAACACACATTCCCTATCTGAATTCTTTTATGATATTACTCACTTATTCTCGCTTTCCCCTCATCCTATACATCTTTCTCTATTTCTCTCTCATTCCTTAGCTTTTACACTGTCTGTATTTTACTCTGAAAACATTTGTCTTTTGTTTTTCATTTGTACATCATTTAATAAATTCGAGGAGAAAATTTGACTTAGCGTAATTAGCAAGGCTATGAAGCAATATTTTTGTTTTGTGTTGATGTTAAAACATCGATGGTAGCTTAATAGAATTAGATATAGATCGGATAATCATATTACAAACATTTCCACCCTTCAACTATGTGCGAAATCAGTTCATTAAATATTTCAATATCTATACATTTTATTTGGTAGCGTTCAAGAGTACCTAGCTTATGATACCTCGCTACTCTCAGTCTATTTATCGTCATAAACATTAGTTTAGAGCATACCAAATGCATCAATTAACTTAACAATCTACATGTAAGAAACATTTATCTCGGACAAGAATAATGGAAACAATTGTCCTATATTTGGTTAATTATATATTGTTATATTGATAAAAATGGGAGTCGAAACAAGATGAGCTTTCCTTCATTTTGGTAATGATCTAAAGTGAATAAATAACTGCTGATATTCGAACCTGAGACCCCATCCCCTGACTTAATAGTTTCATTTTTTTGGAATGATTTTTATTTTGAATCTACAACAGAATCTGTTTTGAGATTGCGTTGTAAGAGGACAGATTAATGTGAAATCGATAAGGATTTCCAACACATTTTCATCCTTATCTTAAAGATTAGCTTTTAGGGATTTGTCATTTCTAGAGCTCGTATTACGACCCTTTTTTCCTGAACAACCCCCCTGTCATCATTTCTCTCTGTACTATCCACCCACCGATTCTTCTGTCTCTCATACTTTCGCGAATCATTCATGTTTTTTGTAAATTTTCCTGTGTATTATTTCTTAAACTCGCCCAACAACACGCTTACCCGTTTTGAATTGATCCTTCGTGGGTGAGATAATGATGAGTGTGAGCAATAAATTGTTTCGTATATTCCATTTTCTGTCTATCAGTTCCGATATTCTCTACGCACCCTGAGGTAGTCACAGGCAGCGAACATGCTTCATTGGCTAAATACTAGCTAGATGCCCAATACTTTGATAATTACACGCACAAACGCATACACGCACATACATACATACAGACACAGACACAAACTCAAATACAAACATATATATATATATATATTCATACACGCATATTTATATATGTATGTATATTCGTTTGTATGTATGTTTGTGTGTATGCGTGTGTATGTATGTATGTATGTATGTATGTGTGTTTGTGTGCATGCACGTATAAAACAACATGTGCAGGCAGACACTTCCGTGAGGATACATCTACGAATGAGCCAGACACGTAAATAAACTGCACATCAGGGCAACACAGCGCAACAGGAGCAACCTTGGAATCCCAAAATTAGGACGAACGCTGCCGTTGATTAGCTCCAAGAGGCCATCGCCTCTAGCTAGCTATGTGACACACGAATCTGTGTCCATTATAACCTTGGAACAGAGGAGGTCAGCCGCTTCCGCTTGCTGGTCTGGGATCTACAGACAAGTTTCGAGGTATTGCCTCTTATCAATGTAGAGCAGCCGAACCCAGCAGGCGTCGTTACTGACCGTCTGTACGAAGGATCATTTACCTAAATTCAGTGGAATACATCCACTGGTTTTCAAAAATAGAAATATTAATATTTCTAAGTCTCTCTAAAGGAG
>NC_068992.1:16581126-16584521 GCF_001194135.2 Octopus bimaculoides
TATATATATATATATATATACACCGTACACATTCATACACGAACCCACACATACACATACATACACACACACACACATACTCTCACGCGCACATACATACACGCACACACATACACACGCACGCATATAAAATGTACCCTCGGCGGGACACGAACTCACAATCCACGGCCTTGGGTGGCCGATTACTGAAGTATTAAAGTGGACGTATATTGTGTGGCATAGTAGGGTCCGAAATTTGTGACAGGCATCTGAAGCGTAAACTTCGCAGTGACTAAAAAGTAATGTCTGAAAATACGGGAGGAAAATCAATAGAAATCTTGTTGACCGCTCTATGCTGTTGCTAATCTTGAAAACGTCAACTTACTAGAAATGACATAAACAGGAAAATGCTTCAATCCGATAATTAAAAGCAATGTTTGTATTTTATTCAAAGTGATTCTTAACCGTCTGGGTCATGTTGGCTACATGTGAGGTGCTAAGTGTTAGCTACTGTAGTATAAGCATTGAAAAGATAATATTACAATGTTTCTCACAAGTCTTAGGTAGAATTTTTGTAAGAATTAAAGTGCCCAATATTGCATTAAATATATACCATACTATCAAGCACATAAATACACACACAGTAACACTCACACACAGATTCCCGCACACACATACGTACATACAGACACACCAATAGATCTATACACACATACACACCAATACAGCGCACACACACACACACATACAGGCATACACTCATGTACACACAAACACGCACAAATACACACATGCACACACATACACACGCATACACACACTGTCAAAGACACACATACGAAGTCAAACACACGTACGTTCACGCAAGCACATACAAACATACACCCATACACACACACACATTCACATACATGTATGTATATCTATATCGTGGTTCGGAACGGCGCTATTTGTAATTTTTAGGCCACTATTACTGCTGCTTTTTAGAGGTAAATCGATTGTGTTAAGAGATGGTGATTTGCATATTTTTAAGAAAGAGCCTCGTCAAGTGAAATAACTCTGTTACTCTTTTACTTGTTTCAGTCATTTTGACTATGGTCATGCTGGAGCACCGCCTTTAGTCGAGCAAATCGACCCCAGGACTTATTCTTTGTAAGCCTAGTACTTATTATATCGGTGTCCTTTGCCGAACCGCTAAGTTACGGGGACGTAAACACACCAGCATCGGTTGTCAAGCGATTTTGGGGGGACAAACACAGACACACAAACACATACACACACACATACATATATATATACATATACACGACGGGCTTCTTTCAGTTTCCGTCTACGAAATCCACTCACAAGGCTTTGGTCGGCCCGAGGCTATAGTAGAAGACAGTTGCCCAAGATGCCACGCAGTGGGACTTAACCCGGAACCATATGGTTCGTAAGCAAGCTACTTACTACACAGCCACTCCTACGCCTATAATCTCTGTTTCTTTTTTGTTGATTTTTGACACATTCGTCCAGCCGAGAATACGTACACTCTAAAATCATTGAACGTCAGGTTTGGCTACAGTTTATTGAAGTACGAGAAGACTTTATGCAAATCTATAACACAGAGTAGGGATATATTTTGCTCAAGATAACTTGTTTTAAAGAAAGATAGGTAGATGGACAAACGTTTAGGCAGCCAACCATCCAGCCAGCCAGCCAGCCAGCCAGCCAGCCAGCCAGCCAGAAGACAGACAGCATTTTGACAGTTAGATAAATAGATAGATAGATAGATAGATAGATAGATAGATAGATAGATAGATAGATAGATAGATAGATAGATAGATATACAGACATATAAACTGGCAGAAAATAGACAGACAGACAGACAGACGAACTGATGGTTAATTCATGTAATTGTTCATCCCCTCATCCGATCATTCGATGTGGCTTAAATCAATAGTGAGAACTCATGCGGTTTCATGAAGCAGACAAATATTTGAGTGTTGTTTATAGAATAAAGATAATAATTAATCTGTTAGTATGAATCTTCCTGCAATACAAGTCTGTTTGGAAAAGCAGAATATCACATTAAAATATACGGCATTGATATAATGCAGGCATAGAACGAAACTGAGAAGCATATTCGGCTATCGTCGGCGTCTGCACATGTAATAATGAAAGATGTAAATAATGACAATTTTCATAAATAAATATAAATGGATAAATAGGTATGTGTGTGTATTTATGAACATCAAAGCACATACGAAATCATTTTTTATACTATAGGAGCAGGTGTGGCTTATAGGCGCAGGCGTGGCTTATAGGCACAGGCGTGGCTGTGTGGAAAGTAGCTTGCTTAACAATCACATGTTCACGGGTTCAGTCCCGATGCGCAGCACCTTGGGCAAGTGTCTTGAACTATAGCCTCGGGTCGACCAAAGCGTTGTGTGTTGCTTTGGTAGACGGAAACTGAACTCGGAGTTCGATTCTAGACAGTGACTTGAATAATAATAATAATAATAATAATAATAATAATAATAATAATAATAATGATGATGATGATAATAATAATAATAATAATAATAATAATAATAATAATAATAATAATAATAATAACAACAACAACTTCGAAAAATATCTTAGGAATGAGAACTCAGGTTTCAAATTTCCCCAAAACACTTGATGAAGGCTGGAGGTTATATCAGCCGAAACATTTTGTTAACAAAAACAAGATCAGGACAAACACTTGTCAAATGTAAATAATGTAAATAATGAATCATAGAAATGACCAGCCAAAACTCACCACTTTCATACATTCTTTTATCAGAAAAAGTTAACAACCAATTTCTAAGGAATTAAAAACTGGACTTGGTAACTTTGACATTGCGAAACCAAAAGGATTAAATTGGATACGAGCGGGTGTTGAAAAGGTTAAGAGTATGCTCAAACTTCTGAGTTCTTTTACAGATCTTAGAAAAACTGAAGGTACGCTGCAATCAGTGTGTGAATCTAAGTCAGTAATATATTGAATACAATTATAATTATGTAATCCTCCTGTATTATCATTTTAACAAAAGCCAGAAAATTTTAAGCACTCCTACACTCTTGTTTAAAATGATCTACATACATGAATAAATTCTAAACATAAACATATCTTCAAATTTAATGAATAAAAAATGTCTGGAAAACAATTATCGATAACAACCAAGTCTAAAAAACCTAATGAACACATCACTTCAACCCACACATTCAAGGAAGATTTCAATTCAACAAACAATATATAAAAGCAAAACTAACTTTCATACATACCACTCCGATGATGGCTCCGCTTGCTGAAGCTTCGACGTCACTGTCGACAACATACTTGCTTAAAAATAATAAGTAATGTATACATACATACATTACACACACACACACACACACACACACACACA
>NC_068992.1:16584531-16586566 GCF_001194135.2 Octopus bimaculoides
CACACACATTATATATGAATATAATTAATAATATCAGGGTAAGAAAAAGTTTTGAATTTTTTTACTACCAGTGGCCTAGCGTGTAAAAACAATTAGTCAATGGACTATATATTATTCATAGAAATACAGTGTACATTTTAAACACATAAGAGGTATCCGTCATTTGGATTCCTGGCACGCTAGAAGGAACAGCTAAAATCCAAAACCATTAATAGGGACAAACTTCGAAAATTAACCTCCACACTACTCTTAGCAAACAGAAGGGTCCTGTCAGAGGGCCCTAGTTGATCTGGGCAAAGTGATGTGGACGCTTTCACCTCTCTGGTGAATTGCACAATCACTCTATTGACTGTAGAAAGCGGGATCTCAAAGTTTTCTTCGATTTTACACTGACCATGTCCACCTTCAGAATGACCCACAATACGGCCTCTTCGAAATTCAGACAAATCGAAATCTTCTTTTCTACATGGCATGATTAAACAGTCACATATAGAACGTGAAACTTAAAAATATCAATTAATAAAAATATATAAACCTTTACTTGTTAGAACAAACATAAAGCGATGTTTTATGGTGTGTCTATTTACTTCAGTCGTGTCTGTGTAGACAATGCAATACTATTTTTCGTATAGACCCTGATCTTCCAACTCATGCAAATGAAGGAAACCTAAAAGTGCAATGGATATGGCTTCCAGTGGCTTTGGGGTGAAGTCTTTGAAATGACGAAGATAATATGGGGAAGACATTCGTTGAATAAATATTTCTCGTTCTCGACATTTCCAAAATCTCATGAAAGAAATGGAAAATTTATATATCAGATCGTTCATATTCTTCAATATTGTGATGGATAAATTCGCTAGAAGCTAATATAATAACGACATTTAGGATTAGTGAATGAAATAACAAATGATTGATTAGCAGATAAGGTGTGCTACAGATACAGTTGCATTGTACATTAAAATATGTTCATGGAATCCCACAATATAATGACCGTTAGTGACGCTGTATTGAATAGAGTGGCATAAGAAACGTGAAGTGAGAATGTTCGAAAACAATAATGTGTGTGAATGTGTGTGCGTGTTTGTGCGTGGGTATGTATATATTATGCACACACACACACACACACACACATATATGTTATGTATACATGTATGTTTTGTATGTATGTTATGTATGGATGGGTGTGTGCTTGCATATGTGTACGGTATATATTTATTTAAATGAATATGTGTGTTTCTTTAAACCGGCTTTCGTTGTTTGGTTTTGTTATTGACACTTCCATTCATTTGGAATTCGTTGTGACAATTTAACTTCATTCAGGTAATTTCAGTCGGATGACGTGTTACGCCGTGGAGTGTAGCTTTCCTTAATACTTATGTAATCAGCATCAGCTACTTAAGAAACATATGTAGCTTACATACTACCTTTTCCACGTTTTTTAAATTTTGGACTCTGTTCGCTTATTTAGCGAACTTAATTGCCAACAGTGAGTTCAATAGAAACCATCAGCTTATCGAAATTATTTTGTAATATCGATATAGGAAAAAAAAAAGTAAATCAAGTTGCCAAAAAGTTGTTATTCTATCGTACCGTATACCGTTTATATTTGTTCTCTATGCCACCCGTATAACCCAGGGTGGTTTCATTATCACTAGAACTCACTCACCTAGGTTCTTTTCAACTTTACCTCGCGACACCTGCCGGCTATCGGATTCATCCCCGTATTTAGCTTTGTGCTGCGTTCTCAAGCAACCCGACTCGCGGGCTGAAGGCCTCCGCCGATCGCCGTCGTATTCCAATTAACTCTGTCCCCGCTCTGGGAAGCCTAGATCGAGAAGAATGTTCACTTAAGTATATCTATACTAATAAACTAGCGTAAGAATTCAATATCCATATATTCATATACTTCAGAACCAAGCGTCAATGAGTACGAAGCAATAATAGGAAATTAAAATGAAAAAGGAGTAAGACATTATGTTATGGAATTCTTGACGTTATTTCTAATTCCTAAGACATTTTAATTCCATATCTATCT
>NC_068992.1:16587034-16589008 GCF_001194135.2 Octopus bimaculoides
CAGTCCCACTGCCTGACACCTTGGCCTAGTGTCTTCTACTATAGCCACGGGTCGACCGATACCTTGTGAGTGGATTTGGTAACCGGAAACTGAAAGAAGCCCGCCGTATATATCTTGATAATTTATCAATTTTTAATTTAAGAGAAAATTATATAAGAGATAACATTTTCTATCTGATAGAAATGATTTTTCGGGTGAAAACTTCAAAATTTCATGGTCGATGAGGGTCGCCTTACAATTGTTCGATTGAGCTAAAATTTTGCATAGATAGTTTTTTTTTTTTTTTTTTTTAAATCGGAACAAGATACGGCGGTGGAAGGTAAACGTTTAGAAAGAGAGGACGGGTTGCTTACTGTTTCCGTCTACCAAATCCATTCACAAGAGTTTTGTTGACCCGATGATATACTAGTGCCTTGCAGTAGGACTGAACCAGGAACCATGTGGTTGGGAAACAAACATTTTTATCACACCGTCACGCCTATTAACTAAGAAAACTTTAACAATTACTTTAAAGTGCAGAGTTAGGAACTGTTGGCAGCCAACATGGCCGATACTTGGAATGCAATGGTGAACGTCGAAGTAAATAATTTCATTGCAAAAGTAATTTGAGTACGATAATCTGAACAAAGTGTCTTGGTGATACTTCAAACTTACATTAATATATCTAAACAAATAAAAGCGAATGACTGTGGGTGCCTTTCCCATAGCTTCCAAGCTTATAGACACATACGCCTATCTTCTCTCAAAATATGACACATATTTGTAATCAGGAGTATCCTGATAGTGTCTGTGTATGCTATATTTTGAATCAGTGACATGCGGAGCAAATAGAACGACTTTCATTATTTCACACGTCCAGTCGACTGTTGGTCGAATGTCTCAGTATGTTCTCTCCACTAAATACGGTCTGATGTTTTCAAAACCATTTTATACGTCCAATAACCTCCGAACAAAGAAATATAACTATGGAAGTAGAAGTATAGAAAACACTCAATCGAGATAACTATTATGCAATTATATTTACATTATTCAGAGATTAAGTGAGAAGGAGTGAAAATATTTAACATATTTGGTGTGCTTTTAAATTTTATTTATGCTTTGGCAGAAAAGCATTCTTTACATTGGTTTGGAATGTCTCTGAGCAATGCTTTTCTTACTGATCAAATCCGTTGTACATTATGTGATAATAAGGTTCGTCATATTGAGTTCATTCTCCAAGAGGGTACGTTATTATTCTATTTGAGAAATCATCTTAAATTTTCTTCCAAATGGTTTTAGTAATGAAATCCCCACTTGGGGAGAGTCTGGTTGTAAGCGCAGGTGTGGCTGTGAATTTAAGTACCTTGCTTTGAAGCTACGTGGTTTCAGTTTCCAACTGGGTAAGTGCCTTCTACTATATTTCCAAACTCGCCAATGTCTTCTGAATAAATTTGGTAGATGAAAACAATTGTGTTTATACACAGTAATGTGTGTGTTTGCTGGAGGTGTGAGTATATGTTTGCGTATGTGTGTGTGCGCGTGTGTTTGTATGCGTGGGGGTCCGTGTGTGTATGCTCTTTGTTTGTGTGTGTGCGTGTGTATGTATATATATATATATATATGTGTGTGTGTGTGTGTGTGTGTGTGTGTGTGTATGTGTGAGTTCATATTCCATCTGTGTATAAAATTTCAAGAAAATCGGTTGTAAACTTTAAAAGCTATGGCAGAAAATATAATTTGCATTGAAATGTCTCATTGGCTTTTTTAAAAATCGATGCTGATTAAAAATTATCGACTTTTTTTAAAAAAATCCGACTGCGCAAGTGACAGCATGGGCATACCCACCACCGCATATGTGAAGTTTCATCAAGATCGCTTGGATAGTCTCGGAGGAGTTAAAGTAACAAATTCTCAAAAACAGATACAAATTGCCATTTATGTATATATGTGTGTGTGTATGTGTGTGTGCTTGTATATATATATATATATATATAT
>NC_068992.1:16589623-16598269 GCF_001194135.2 Octopus bimaculoides
ATATATATATATATATATATATATATATATATATATATACATATATACATATATATATATACAGCCATACCTAGTATATGTGTGTACCTATATATATATATGTATATATACATGTATACATAGTATATGTGTGTCTTCTCCCATATATACATTTATTGTGAGAGAGAGAGAGAGATGTACATATATATGCACGCATATACATATTGAAGAAGATTTAATACACTTGAGAATCATTGAATGCATCCAGTTGTTTACAGCGTTTTCAAGAATTTTAGTTGAAAATATTTAACTTGACATATATGAGAAGAAATTTTCCGGAAAGATGATAATCACGTTTAGAAAAAGCTGACACTTCTCAAGATGTAGTACCTAAAAGTACTGATGTTTATCAGGTGATCAAAATGAAGTAGTTTTCAAAATGCATCTTTTTCTTTGGAGAAAACATTTGATAGGCAGATTCTGCAACAAGCAGGCTTTAGATTTAGGAAGAAAAAATTGAAAATCTAGGATAAATTTTGCAACAATTTAATTACAAAACAATTTGTGAGACTGAAATACGCTTGTACACTTCTCAGCAAGTAAAATACCACATTATTGCAAATTTTATCAAAGAACGCCAGTTTTCATATGCAAGGTGTTAGTAGCAACGGAGTTATCGTATTTCTAAGGAACTTTCTAATACTCATTGTCTTAAGAATATTCCTCAAACGTCATGCACCTCTTGAACTTGATATTTTAGAAACTAAATGCTTGTCTACTTTGAAATAACCCCCAGAAACACGCGCATAATATTGGATTAAACTATATTGAAGAACTCTGGGAAAGTTTGGTTGGAACTAATACATTTGATATTTATAATTCATGAATAAATATTATAATAGATTATTACATTGTAAGTTGTACATGCCTCATAATTTGGACTCAATATTTCAATCCATATCTTTCAATCCGCATGTATGAATATTGATTTCAAATTTTGACACAAGGCCAGGGATATCAGAGGAAGAGTAACTCACATGTCGACCCGAGTGTTTCACTGGTACTTGTTGTATCGACGCGGAAAGGATGAAAGCCAAACTCGACGTCAGCGGAATTTGAACTCAGAACGTAAGTACGGACGTAATGTTTCTACGCATTTATTACTGTGTGGAAACGGTTGTGCCAGTTCGATGCCTTGATTGGAACTGATATTGTAGATATTAGTTTCAAACTTCGGCACCAAGACATACGTTTCGGGATGGGGTAAGTCGATTACAACTACCTCAGAATCCAACTGCTACTTATTTTATCAAGCAAGGCGATGTCGACCTCGGCGGAATTTGAACTCAGGATGAAAAGACGGACGAAATACCGATAAGTATTTTGTTCAGTGTGCTAACACTTCAGCCAACTCCCTACCTTATGATATAGTAAATATTGGTAATACACTGTTAAATTGAAAGCAGCACCTGCTGCATAACTTCGACTCAAATTTCCATTTCGTATCTTTCAATTTATATACATGAATATTAAATTGTATTTCATCTTTTAGTCGCAAGAAAGGGGTCCTCTTTTACCCTGCATATATACAACAAGACCTGTTTGGGATACAATGTAGATAACAATCTCGGGATTTTTGTTCGGGTGACGTCTTCCTTTTCAAATATGTTGAACCTATCATGCACTGGTTACCTAAGATGGAGTTAAAGAAAACGTTTTCTTGTGTCCAAGGTACGGAACACCAGTTTTAAATGCATAACCATTTCAAAGATATAGCGAACTTAATACCATTATAGGGTTTTAATTGTTTCTAATGAATTATGACATAAAGCGTGCAGGCACCGTTAGTCAACCTGCTGTAGAAAAAATTATATTATCCACGTTGCCAACCATTGGGAACATGGATAAATACAGATGTTCGTAAGATTAATTCCATCTATTTAATTTAACATGTTGTAGAAATATTAATTATTCAAGTTAGCAGCGATTGAAATACTATTCAAAGAAGAGTAGATTAATTCACTTCTTTCCAAGTTTTTGTATACCATATATAGCTATAAGCTAATATTTTCTCTTTGGTCAAGAGAGTAAGCAAACGATCAATGATAAATAAGTTAACAAACGCTACAAAAATCAGATTTTTTAAAAATATTTCTAGCTATAGAGAAAATATTTCTAATTAAATCAGAGTATTTAACTTTGCATATCGAGGTATTAAATGTGATTTTGCTACAAGCATATCTCTATAAATATAATTGTGCAAAGCTGGTGATTACACATATACATACATACTTACATACATGATATATGCGCCTATATGTATAAACATGTGTATATATATATATATATGTGTGTGTGTGTGTGTTGGTATATATATATATATATATATATATATATATATATATATATATATATATATATATATATATATATACAGAGTGAAAGAAAGAGTCACAGAGAGAGAGACACACACACATAGAGGTATGCATGCGTTAGCATTTTTATGTGTCTATGTGTATTTTCTCCCTGCAGGAAACGTCCAATTTTTATGAACCAAACTGCAATAGCACATTCAGTGTTGCACTTTGGAAAGTAACAGAAAACATGTTGCGTTTAATTGATTTATTTATATGCTAATTGCGAGTAGATGCGTCTCTATAACATAATTTTCATAAATATTTATTCGCGACGTTTTAATTTATGTTATATATGTGCTTGCCTCTCGGAAAGAAAAAGACCTGCAGTTGCTGAAGGTAAGAATTACACTTCTCATTTAATGTAAAAAATATTGTGACACCAATTGACAATTAAAAAAGGTTGATTAAATATATTCTATAGTGTCATGTGGATTAACCGGAGGAACCAATTATAATTATTGTAGTAAACCCTACTTTCCATTTTGTACTGTACTGTATGTATGTATGTATGTATGTATGTATGTATGTACGTATGTATGTATGTATGTATGTATGTACGTATGTATGTATGTTATCAATCAGCTTCATTTCTGTATTTCTTGTCAAAAAAGAAAGAGCCGGACTCTAACATAGATTCAAGGCTCATTGTATGTATGTATGTATGTATGTATGTGCGTTATGCATGTATGTATACATGTATGTATGTATGTATGTATGTTATGTATGTATGTACTATGTATGTATGTGTGGCTGTGTGTTATGTATGTATGTGTGTATGTATGTATGCTATGTATGTGTGCATGTATGTTATGTATGTATGTGTGTGTGTGTCTTCATCTTTTATCTGTTACCCTGAAGTGTGTCCATACTGGAGCAATGCTTTGAAGGGTTGTGGCAGAACAAACCAATACCAGTGGTTAGTTTTGAAGCTTGGCACGTATGCTAAATATCGCTGCTGCTGTGGTGTTTCTATACAATATGTAAACCACCAAAGCCTCGTTGCCAGACGGTAGGGGACGAACAAAAAATACACATATCTGCACCCACATTATAGGTTCGCTGAGTAAATGCTACAATAGAGTCATTATTCAGGTTCCAAGTTCACAGCCGAGGCTGGAGCTAGGGATCCGCATTAGGCTTCTGTGTTAGCAGGTATATAGTATATAAGAGGAAAAAGGATAACAAAAACCGACGCATCTCAAGTCATTTAGAATACTTAATTAGCGTAAGGTGCATTTGAAGTCTTACAGCTGTTTCAGGGATATCTCAAAAGATAGGCTAGCATGTCTCTACACTGGATAACCCGTCATCAGAGACAAGGTGATTATGTATGCAAGATCTAGGCAGGGATATTCAGTTTATAAGGAATAATATAGTCGATTGAATAAAGAGTAAAAGAATAGATAGTAGAATACAGGCTCGAGAAAATGTTCACAGGTCATCTTCTTCTAGAAGGTACGGAGGATGATCCGTACTTCCGTGAAAGTATAGGTATAATCCCAGGTACATCCAGACAGAATTTCGGCAGTATGTTGAATGTTGCGTGCATGTTGGAGGAATAGAATTAAGTGGTTAGCCAGTTTGAAAATGATCCACGTGGTTATATAGAGTGAGAAAGAGAGACATCATTGTACGGGCTGTGAATGAGTGAACACAAGAGAGAGGAGAAAGAGAAAATAGAAAGGAATGGAACAGGTGTGAGGAAGAATGAATGGGAGTGAAAGTAGAAATAAAAGTAAAAAAAAAAAATCACGAATAACGATAAAGATAAGATGCCGGTATTATTCTTTGTAAGAGTCGATTCGGGGTGAGAGGTCAGGCGTTAAGGTGTTTGTAAAGTGGAAAAGGAAGGCATTTATGGCTATGAATTGAATAGATGAAATCTAGGTTTGGTGTGGATAAAGAATAAAAAGGAGAAAAGGATTGTATATGAATATATATGATGGATTATCTAGCCGTGAGCGAGAAATGGGGGTCAGCAAAATACAACGTTAATCCCGCTCTATTGACACGAATGTGCCCCTTGAGGCCTGTTGGTGCCTTGCAAACATTTTGGTTATTGGAACAAATTGAAGATTCAGTGTATTTGAGTGCTTGTGGATCATTTACTGTGTGTTTTCTTGTGTGGGTGTGGCAAAGCCTGTTTTTCTTCGCGCCACAAAACCACAATGACAGGTAAGGTTTCCATTTAGAGGAACAGTGTTTTGTACATACACCTAAATATATGACAATTATATCATTGTAATTGATTAGTGTCTGAACAATGTGAGAACATATATAAAATACCACCATGTCTGAAGATAACCACAGAAATATTGATACGTAAGAAAGTATAATCGTGTTCAATATTTGGATAATTTCTCTTCATTAAGACTAAATCGCAAAACTATATCTGTGGTTATATGAAATGTTAATATACAAAAGCAAATATTTTTCATATGATAAAATTGATTCGATATGACGATGTTAATGTTTTATCTCTTCGTAAGCGTGTGAACATATCTAAAATTGATTTATTTGCTCTAGATTAAAATGGAAAGAAATCGGATATAAGTCTTAAAATTTGTTGTCTATATATTAAATGCGATTACTATATCGGTTTAAAATTTTGTCACAAGGCCAGTAAGTTCGGGGAAGGGGTTACGTCGATTACACCGACCCCAATATTCAACTGGTATTCATTTTGTTGACCCCGGTAGGATGACAGGCGGAGATGAACTCAGTGGAATTTGAACTCCGGATATCAAGAAAGCCGAGATGCATTTTACTCAGAGTGCTAAAGCCTCTGCTACCTCGTCACTTTAAATGAAATTAATAATGAAATTACACATGAGAAATGAAGGATAAAATTGAAACACGCTAGTCACTGTGAATAACACAAAAGTTATACCAAGTGTATTCTTTGGTAGTTAATAATGCTCATTTCCCTGCCAGCAGTCCCAATAAAGCTCCTTTATTAATAGTACTGGACTACTAGAATTAGTAAATAAAAACAAGGTAGTCATAAGAGAATCATGGAGAACAAAACTGACTTGCTGTAATTTGTGAAAAGCAAATATGAACATTTCCTAGATAGGCAAATGGCGTAAGGGAGTTATGATAATTATGCAGCTTGTAAATATTATTTGCTTTGCGAATGATGTGAGGGCTCCAAAGACGAAAATCAGATTCTGAACACAATGTCCGGTCAATCTTTGTATACTATCTGTTTCCCATGTGTAGCAAATAAACGTAATTACATTTCTTTGGTAAAACCTATGCCCTGAATGTTTACAGTAGGATGATGTACGATTGTAATATTCGTGTCTTTCTGTACAGGATTGCAGGCATTAGCAAATTGTGATTTCTTCAATGTTTTTCTCAAGGGAATCCATCACAGAGGATTGCTTTCTACAGGCATTAAAGCAATATGAAAGACTTGGTCTTGTATCATTCATTACTTACATTAATATATATTTCTTACATCTACACAGAGGTAGATGTTTATAAAGTAAAGTATATCAGGTTGTGTGACCAACATTACATAACTCCTTTAATGAAATTAAATATAAGTTTACAGGTCTTTGTCTGCCACTAATTTTAGGTGTTAAGTTTATTAATCGACTATAAATAAAAGTTTTCGTATATTGGTATTATAACACCAACATGTACCATTACATGTGATAATCTTACGGCATATGCCATGATGAATTAACAGAATCAATAGAGCATCGTATAACATGGTATAACCCCTGCTTATATCTGTATTTCTACATCTTTACTTCAAGTCATCCAGATTCAAGATAAATTAAAAACAATTCATATATAGGGATTCCTTGTCTAAAGACAGAATGCGTTACGTTAATCTAACAGTAAATATGGCAACACACACTGTTTTGCGTGTAAATTATTTAAGAAATAAATGTTAAACAGAAACTTATGTTTCTTCTTCTTAAACAGATACCATTGTTATTAATTTTCAGATACTATTATTATTAATTTATATGTAGGGATTCTAGGCGCTACCGGGTAAAATCTTAATATCGTATATTATGTCTTCAAAAGCACTTTAGTTTTCTTGTTGATGTCATTTAGCGAATGTTGAAATAATTCAAATGCAGGTGTTATTTTCACTGTAGCCTCTTAGCCAATGGAAATCATTCTTTGTACTATCTATAGATGCTCTTAAATATATTCTCATCATTTTATTCACCTCTGTATGACATTGAGATAATTTTGTTTTATAGAATAACGAGAAACATAAATGTACAATTATTTTGATATATAGAAGGAAGTGTAGAATCATAGGAAAGTATTCATAAAAATTCTAGTGTGTATGTTTAATAAAGATTCCTATCTTCAAATATAAAGTAAATTGCACTATTACCTAGGAAGGAATAAGTGCGTCTATTACCTGTAAATTGGGACAACTTAAGTAAAGCTGACTTTTTATGGATAAGGACCGCTATAAATGTTTTTATAATCAAAACCTGTGACATAGGCTTATTCCATAGAAATGTTATTTTCGATGTATGAAAATGTAAGAACACGCTCGCATACACACATATGTAAGGGTACTCATTATGCAGAATATGTAGATATCCAGCATGACTATAATATCATTAATGCAAGAATCTGTAATAAACTAAATTTTGTTTACCGCTATTTGAACACTGGTAGTTCATTTGCTAGATACATGTTTACATCCTTGTTTTAAGTGACTCATCTGTATGCTTCTTTCATGTTCCGAAAAACTAGTTCAGGCGTATTTCTTGATGAGCAAATTCTACGACGATCGGCAACAAAAACTTCAGAGACAGTTTTTAAACGTTCAGCTACTTTTCATTTTTAAACCCTTCGAAATCTAGCATAAGGCATTGACCTCTCTTGCTTGATGTATTCACATGTGCGCATCTATGTATGTATGTATGTATGTATATATGTATGCATGTATGTATGTAGGTATGTATGTATGTATGTATGTATGTATCTATCTATCTATCTATCTATCTATCTACCTATCACATTATCTCTTTACCTATCTTTCTGCCAGTCTGTTTATTTACAGCTATTTTCTTGCTATGAGGAATAAGTGGAAGAAGAGGTACCTTTCCAACGTGTCGAAATTGTATTACTTACAAGATCAACGTCTGTGTGAGTGCGTGTGTATTCAAATATATATGTGTCTGTGTTAGTATGGAAGGGCAAAAGAAGTGCAAGTAGTAAAACTTCTTGTGTCTATAAAATGAAGGGTGTAAGACCTAATTTGCCACGTCGAATATATAGTAATTATTAATTTGAATGTTAATTTGGATGATTTCTGAACATTTCTCAAAATTTTCGTTCCTTATCACAGAGTAACAAGTTGAATCATATTTTGGAAATTGATATCTAAGTGATGAAAGAGAGTAAAATATTGATGTTCCATAAGTGGAGAGAAATTGTTTAATGGCGCCCTACTTGAATAAAACAAGTGTGATATAAGTTTCAAGAATACGAAGTTATATTTGTATAAATATGAGTAGTAGCAGAAAAGATAATAATGTAAATGTAGGTGAATGCAATGGAATAATAGAGTTGGAGGTAGCGTAGAAGATAAAGATAATTTTAATAATAAAAGCAAAAACTCTGTGAAAATAATAACTGTTACATGTATGAATTTTAGTTATGTATCCAGTACCCAGCACAAAACAATTATTAATTAAATATGCTGCAATACGGTAAAATATCTAACACTGATGAAGGAGATAATTAGATGGAGTATTGGAATTGAAATTAATACTCATAAAACATCTAGTATAAAATTAGTAAAATATATTTATGAAATGAAATGTGGGATATTATGGACAAAAATACAAAAGCAATATAATAAAACTAATATTATTAAACCAATTAGAGCCAAGTTGTTTATATACCTAAAAAATTAAAGTGTGATAGAATTTAATCAAATAATGTTTAGAATTTGTAAACAGAATAATAAACACTCGTCTAGATTTATCGTCATTAACAAATACTACGTATTTTGCTTGAGAACGCACACTTCACATTGTATACGAATACGCATGAATGTGTATACACGAGATATATATTACATGGTGTCTAACATCATGTATTATATCGAGCAATATATATTTTATATTATATACGTTTACGCCTGTATATTACTGGCTATATGTGGATATATGCTCTTGTTTCTCAAGTATATATGTGTACATATGTATCTGTATATATATATATATATATATATATATATATATATATATATATATAT
>NC_068992.1:16598279-16600859 GCF_001194135.2 Octopus bimaculoides
CTATACTAGTTGGTGAACGTGTGTTTGTGTGTGTATGCATATGAGATAATGGATAGGTGCATAAATGCATATTTGTGCGCTTGCATATCATTTTAAATGCTATTTGCTTAATGTTTTCACCCTTTAGAATTTAATCAGATAAATATTTTCCCCAGTCTATTAGTATAATTTTATTTCACTTCTTTCTGCTTTGTTCAAAAGCATTAGTTTTGTTTTAAATGTTCGTCAAGTCGTGCTAGGTTTCAATTAATTATTATATTTTTAATTAATTTTATAGTAGTTGCTTAGCAAGAATAAATTGAATTAAACTTACTCAATTGAAGTCATGGACTGAGTTCAAATACCGTTGAAGTTAACTATCTCTAACCTCAATTAAGGGTCAAAGTAATAACACATAAGCATCATATTAAGTGTATAAATAATGTAAATAATGTAAATAATTTCTCATCTCTTAAATATAGAACCACTCCATTTGTATCTTTTTAAAAAATTTTTGAGGCAAACATAAACACATAACAAAAAACTGCGATACTATCGACAGCACCACTACATCCAAATCACTATATTACTCTTAAATAAGTGAAGGCTTCCTATTATATCCCGATCGGTATGAAGGCTGAGCTGGGGCTATACAAGAAGCTACCATCTGATTCGAAATATATCTTCAAATAACATGCTCTGAGGAACATTGTTAACTTGATTTCGCATTCCCTAAGCATGTAAAATTTTCAATTATTTTATAATCTTTCTTTTGTAAACAAGACGTGGTTAACTTAAATTTCCTTGATGTTTATAACAATATCCTTATCTGTAATCTCAATATTCTAGAAAATGAGATTATTTTCATTGTGTAGAACACTACGGTTGTTTTACTTGTACCATCTCACAGTTGGTGGGATTTTCGATATATACCGGAACCTTTATTTCTGCCTATATGATTCTTATGTAATATGTTTAATCATAGTTTGAGAACGACTACCGAAAAAATTACTTTCCTCGAACATTTTGGAACCAAGCGTGTAAATCTAATTCAAAATATAAGGATGTCTAAGGATAGCTTAAGAATATTTATGGTACCCACTAACGCTACTCTGTAGAATATAAGGTACCCTGCCAATGTCTTCACCGTGGCGACCGTATACTATTCTACTTGTATTAATTAAGAGTACTAAAGAAGACGGAGAGCTGGCAGAATTAGCACGCTGGATGAAATGCTTACCGCTATATTTTCCCATCCCTACGTTCTGAGTTCAAATTCCGCCGAGATCGACTTTGCCTTTCATCCTTTCGGGGTCCAATAAAAAATTTAGCACCAGTAAAACACTGGAGTCGATGTAATCGACTGATGCCCGCCCCACAAATTTGAGATCTTGTGCCTCCAGTAGAAAGGATTCATTATGATTACAAAGATGGAAGAATAATGAAGACATGATTTAAGAGCCAAAATGTTCATAAATTTAAAACTAGATCGCTATAATTGTTTAAATTTCAAGTTTACCTTTTATATAAAAATTCTTTTCTGCCAAACTCAGTTCGTGCAATATCAGCAACGATAAATTATGGTTTTATGAATATTTATTATCTTTCACTTAAGTGGCATCATCATACTTGTTCTTACTGTTATTTTACTTCATGGGTTTAGTAGTGCAAAGCCTAATAAACATTTTCTCCTAAAAATTGTGTTGACACTGAAAATAAAATTTCCACATTTATTGCACATCAATGGCGACATTACTAGCTGCCTACTTACATTACTCCCTGCAATGTAAAAGTTCTTTGCCACCATTGCATTTCATGATGTACCCAAATTAGATTAGATGTTGCATTTATTTATTTATTTATTTATTTATTTTTCTGTGAGTGTTTCTATTAAATATCTGATATTAAGATCTATTTACATACCGTCACGTGTTTTGGGTATTATACGTGTATTTTGTAGGTGACTTCACCGGCCTAATTTTCCACTAATACTATAACGTTTTAATTTACAATGTTAACGGAATATTTCAATTGTTAGCACTCTGTAACACAGAGTGTGTTTTATGTAATTACCTCCTGGAAATGTTATCATTATGATCAGCATTACCTAGCTTTGTCTTCTATCAAGTATTCTTAAATATTTCAGAAGATATTGTAATTCAGTTCTGTATATTTCTATACTGCAACATCCTAGAGTAAGTAGTCTTAATATTCTATTACTTTTCTATTTCTACCAGGCAAAAATATAAAATTAACTCTTTTTATGTATGAAATCAAACCGATATATTTTACGCAAGTTAGACTTCAATATTTAAATAGATATCAACATTAGTATTTATTTTTATTTGTTTTATTTCACATTAGTGTGTCCAGTGATATATATCATTCTCTGTTTATTTTCATTTACTTAACTTCAGTAACTCCTGGAGTTGGGCTCTCGTAAACAAAATGTCAGATTTATATGTAAATATTATAATTTATGGTGGGTTGTTGAACATTTAAATGCTGATTTATCGGTAGATTATATAGAGATTTCTCATTGGAGAACATTATCATATATATATATATATATATATATATATATATATATATATATATATA
>NC_068992.1:16600988-16602010 GCF_001194135.2 Octopus bimaculoides
AGAGAGAGAGAGAGAGAGAGAGAGAGAGAGAGAGAGAGAGCAAAAGAAAGAGAAGGAGAGAGAGAGAATCAGAAACCTACCTAAGTTGTTTTACAATGCTCGGAAATAAAATTCCTACTCCATTTCTGAACGAACATACATTAAATAATCGATGGAATGCTATGGAGGTTCGTGTCCTACAGTAGTGCTTCTGGTCAATGACTGGAAGCAGGAAGAAGAGGGAAAGAATAAAAAATAAACATGCAAACGATTGATACAGGGAAATCACTGAAATACAAACCTAATTATGTGGGATATAACACACACCTACTCACCCGAAGTGACCTTTACTATAGGCAAGTACTTCTTGGCACTGATAAACAGACACTTTCTAGTCAGCCATAATTATAGAAAGATCTTCAACAGACATAATTCAGTTTCAGCTCAACTGCTTATTTTAAAAATATAATCACACACAACACACAAAAAACACAATAAGAAACCAGCTGTTCATGCAAAGATAAAAATTTGTGCCCGCTAAATGGAGCTTGCATGTCCAAAACCATCATTTATGAGGCCACCGTGGACTCTATTATACCCACTAAGGACACAGTTTCGACGAAGAAATACGTGGGCCTCACGGAGGGTAATTTGAAAGCAAGATTCACACTTTGAGTTTCAGGCACTGGGACAAAAGGAAAACGACTAAATTATCCAGTCATATATGGTCTTTAAAAGATAAAGGTGTCAGTTACAACATCCATGGGAATATCTTAGCCAAGTGTAAGCCTTTCACCAGCGGCAGCGGATGGTGCGGTCTATCTGATATGGAAAGATGGCTCATCTGGAGAGGCAGCTTAGAACCCGCCACATGTCTAAATTCAAAGACTGAACGTTTCGGATCATGTCCACATGTGGTTAAATATTTCCTACGTTTTTGGTCCCCCTGAGTTTACTGATAGGACTTGCTTTCTATATTGTGTCTATGTATAAGCTTTTAATCTCTATATTTTTGACTTAGATTTCTTATACATATATATATA
>NC_068992.1:16602669-16611707 GCF_001194135.2 Octopus bimaculoides
TATATATATATATATATATATATATATGTGTGTGTGTGTGTGTAAGTGTGTGTGCCTGTGTTTGTGTGCGTGTATGTGTGCGTGAACATATGTATGTATGCTTGTGAGTCATTTTGTCTATGTTTGTCACTGCCACATATTGGACAACCGGTACTGGTTTGTTTAAGTTCCTATTATGTAGCAGTTTGTGAAAGGAGAGTGATATGTTAATTAGCAGGATTCAAGAAAAAAAAATATAAGTAGTGGGCTTGGTTCGTTCGACTAAACCCTTCAACGCGTGCCCAAACATAACCGGAATCCTATGATTAAAACCAGTAACAAAAAGAAGTAAAATATGAAATATGAAGACATATTTCTGTTAACTTTCATCGAATACACTCATTTATATCTGCATTTCTTTAATTCGAAATCGATTGCAAACTGGGAAATCACTTCAGGCACAGGTTAATAAGCTACAGTATAAATGAAGTCCGTTTCATGATGTATCAAAATACTTAGGTCACGCACATTTTCATCACCAGAAAACTTAGATGGATTTTCTTGTTAGCGCCGTAATGGACATAGTAATAACGGAGCACGTCTTTCAATTGTAAAACAATTATTTCAGAGTAGACAGGTAAATTAATGAGATCGTAGCTGTATCTATCTAACGTATTGTCCTAAATACTTCATTATAAGACAAATAGTAGTTAATTGAACATGTTCATTTATATGTCACTCTTGAGACTTCAAAGTTAGCAATGTAATATATATAAGCGTGCGTTCCATAATCAGAAAAGGCTAACGATCCGCGTGACGGTTATGTCTATTTCACATATCCCTGAGGTGCAATAAAGTTTGGACTGCACTGTATTGTTTCTCTATTAAAAACAAGTATCTAATGAAGTAAGTATTCTTAATAAAGTATTTAATGAAAAATAGATATGATTATCTTAGACTACTATCGCGGAATTATTTTCATACGTGTAATCAGTCGACCGCTATATTGATTCTCCGTTTCCAGTGCCCTACAGGCATAGATACATATGTGTTTGTTTGTGTGTGTGTGTGTGAGTTCGTACACGTGCGTGTGAGTATGTATGAATGTATGTATATGTATTCATATAAGTATGTACGTGTTTGAGTATATGTGTGCCAGGGACTATAAATATAGAAAAATATAGAAAATATCTATGATGGATTAAAGTGCCAGAAAACCTCCGTTGACCTCATACAAAAATATAAAAAAACACATATGAATTATAAAAACAAATATAGAACACTGTAACAATTTATATTTCAACCTGATAAGAAGTAAAACAGTTCCAGAAATATGTTATCCAAAAATATAGTGAAGAAATTAAACATAAACAACAAAAATCTATAAAAAATAAGAACGCAACAAAAAAAACTGCTAGTAAAGAATGGAGTTAGAGACAAGTGGAAATGAACGGACGGTCAATAAATTTATGCTTTTTTCAGTTGAAACATCGATGTAGATATTAGTGGTGTATTTCTTTCTTTCGCAAAAATAATATATTAAAGGAACAACTGGAAAATATATAGAATACCACGGCGGAGGAAGAAATAAGAATTAGCAAAATTAGCAATTGGTGCAATTGTCTTCGAGGAAAAACGAGAGCAGAACAACGGCAGAGGATTCAGATTAACGGCCAAACGATATGTACCTGAAAATATTCCAAGTGTCAATGATTTTCTCACAATATCTGCTGGAGCTAATGTTTCATAGCAAGCATTTGGTACTTTATTATTTTACTATTTTTAATCATAGTGAATTCCGACAATATGAATGTTTCCTTTTACTGCGAAACTTATTGAAATCTAACTGACGTAGAAGCTTGTTCATGCCAAATCTTGTTATACTTTGAAATAGCACACACTATTTTAAGTTTGTATATAAGAGAAACGTCTATATTTTCCCAGTTTCGTTGTTAATTATTTATAAGACAACCGTGTTCGCACCGACGTGAGACGAAACGTATAATGAGACGTACGATGTTTCAATCTTGTTTCGTTAAAATGCGTTAGTTACATTCTTCTGAAATTTTGAATAAATTCTAGTCTTTGATACTGGTTTTCATCATCATCAGCATCATCATCATCATCATCATCATCATAATCATCATCATCACCATCTTCATCGTCATCATTATCATTGTTGATGTTTTTGTTATCTTACACCTTATTTTACCAAAGTGCTTGTACTTTTTATAAGGTGGGTCAAAATGTAAAAGACCTTTTGATAATAATTCTCGTAAATTCATACTAGGTCACATTTCTCCGTTGCTCAACCATAAAAGCATGCATTCGAACAAAAGAAATGACGAATTGCCTATCGTTTGATGAATTTACTCATGTTCACTGATAGCTCTTCCACCATTATCTTCATCATAAATAATGCCTTTACACCATTTCTGAAACGAACGTTCCAATAGACTTTGCAGAGATCTAATTCATGCGGGTACTGTTCAACACACGTGTTCACAGCTATTTTCATCCCGTCTTGTGGTGATCAAACCGGTGGCTTCTAAGACATCTCCAGAAAATTAGAACAGACTTCACATTACGTTCCTTCAAACGGAGTATCAACCGCTAAGATACACACTTCGCACACACTTTCCATTGCCCAGTCTCCTGTCATCAATGTATCGCGACTATAGTCCAGTTACACAGCCAACTCACAGATTGTGGCCCGTGTGTCAGCGCAAGTCAATTAGGAGATACTGTGGTGTTATGTGTTAGTAGTCAGTGGTGATGGTCTCTGATCTTGTCGTTCGATTTAGATACCAGTTTCCCGTTCTGTAAATATTCTCACCTACCTGTACGTATTGCTCTCGTCTGTGCTGCCCTCCCGGTACACAACCTGTAACTTTCTGTAGATATCGGTAAACCTACACCTTTCTTTCGTCAACAGCTTAATGGGAGCAATTTCCTTCTACGTGGAACATATTATTTGCCAGAAAATTAAAAGAGGAGGAATAGTAAATATAGAAGATCTTCTCTACCAACTGATGCAAATTGAACGCTCATTGTCACCAAACAAAAAGTAATAAAATAGGCGAAATTTTCCAGTAGTTTCGGTAAAAGCTTCGTAATTTTTTTTATATCTTTACATCAATTTAGTTTAAATCCTCGTGAGCTGATACAGACAAGTATTTATTTAACATTAAAATTTACATTAAAACCGTTGTTTAAAAAATAATTTGTTGGTTTTTATAGCTGGTTTATACAAATACTCTAAATTTAAAATGTGTTGTTAAAGTATTGTCTGATTTTAAAAGATTACTCAGAATTACAAAACAATTATTATTTTATCATAACTGTTATTTTTCTATCTCATTTCATTCTCAAGGATATCTTAAATGGAAATGATAACAGTGATTATTGTAGTAGTGGAAATGATTGATTTGTAGTAATTCATTAGGAAATAACACCATAAGAACGTTGAATAATAATCAGGGAGAAGATATGGTTCAGCTTAAAATATGTTGCACGTATTCAATAAATATAAGATAGAAATTACGAGACAAAATATATTAGAGGTCACAATTCTATATTATGCATATATATATAAACGCATGTAAGTGCACAAGTGTTAACGTATATATGAATGTAAACATATGTATACCCGTGCACACAGAAGTGTTTGTATTACGTGTTGATTTTCATTCTTGTTATGTATAGTTTCGTGCTGCATGCCTTCAGACAGTTGCATTAATGATAAATAGCTACAGAAGCAATATTATTATCAAAAGTTAATATTTCCCACCAACTTATAAATGAATGCTGAGTTAGAACACAGAATACTTCGTTATATACTATGAGATAAACTCTCATATGGAGATAATCGTTCGTTACCGCCGGCGGTACCGCCAGATCATATGATTTTGGCCTTGCTTGCTTTGCTTTGTCAGTGGCAGACATCCGTGGCTAGAGACGGCAGCATTAGCCCCTCCTCCCGTCCCCATTGTACATAGAATCGCAATGTCTTTTCGGATGTTGCAGCGAATAGCCAGTGGATATATTAGAAATGAATTAAGAGTGACAAAAGCAGTATTAATGCCAAAAGGTAACATTTATCGCCACTTAAAAGTGAATGTTGTCTTAGAACTCAGAATATGCAGTATTAACAATGGGCAGAGATTCTTGTATGCAGTTGTACATATAATCACTTGCCTTTATATCGTTAGCAGAAGATAATTAGTCTATTATAAATCTCTTGTAGTCATTGTTAAGTTGTTTGTATATGAATATATGTGCAATCTGTTACCAAGTATTTCACCTTGTACCGTTTAGTTTAGGTACAACAATTTTATATTTTGTTTGCGTTCATTGATTGTCCTGTCAGACACTGTTCTGTTATCATTTGTCTTTGCTTTAGATATTTATTGTATAGTTAATATAAGACATTATTCATCATCTCTGTTAGCAACAGTTTATTTACAAAGCAAACGAGATCAGTTCAATGGTTCTCTCCCAGAAAGTTTGTATTCGACTCTATACATGACCGAAATAATTTAAGTTACATACCCGCCTCTCGTTAGTGGAATTGTGTGTCGTTGTTGGGTCTTCGTCGTAATGATATCGTTCATCATCATCGTCATCATCATCATCATCATCATCATCATCATCATCACCGTCATCATCATCATCATCATCATCATCATCATCATCATCATCATCGTCATCATTATAATCATCATCATCATCATTATCATCATCACCACCATCATCAGCATCATCATCATTATCATCATCATCATCATCATCAATATCAGCAATATCATTATTATTATAATTAATGCAACTAGCAGCAGTAACATCATGTTCATTATCACCATCATGTTTTTGAGAAAAAAATCTGTGACACATCTAGTCGTTTTAAAAGTTATTATATCTGTTACTGTTCCAGACAGTGATTACAGGAAGCTTTGTAATTGTCGATAGGAGGGTGGTTTCGATTATATCGTACACATTGCAATTGTCAACGTTATACAAAGTGCTTTACATAAGATATGTTTAGAAGTGCAAACTCTTGAAGTTGCGTGTAGAAATTTTCTTATGCAATTCATCGTTCTTTTTCCTATAAGGTAACTCAAAACACATAACTTTGCCGTAATTATTGGGCTCCTCTTTGACTATACTCTATGCCTTCACTTTTCAATATCCAGATTGTATTTCCTTCCTTTTTATATTTTCACCGAGGAAGTGATCCTTATCTCCTGCAATATAATTTAATTATCATTTGCGCAAATCATAACAATAAAGCTACAAGACCTGGATCTCTTATTGGCCTTATGTGAATGTAGACGTTTTTTGCAAAAGACGGATTACGTAAGGGAATATTTTACGTTATTAAATTATTGCTTGCTGTTTGCACATTGCGTGCTGCATTATTTTAGTGTTTAGATTTTGTTTAGGTAATATGTTGTATAAGATTTATTATATAGTTAAGTAAATATTCTTTACAAGATGTATAGTGTGAATTGTCTATTCTATTGCTTAATTTATTTCATAATTATTTTACAGGATGCATGCTACTTTGAAGAAAACGCGCAGTGCTATCAAATTAAATGTATCCCCCGTAAGATCTACTTCGTGTTTATCACTCTATGTAAAATTGAGAGTCATGCTTCGTTCCGGTTGTTTGTCATCAAGCTTTTCATTCTGGTACTATCACTGGTTCACTTTGGTCTTGCAGAACTTCAATGCATTCGTGATTGCGATTGTTTATTCAGCACCATACGGATCTTCTTTTGATTTGAAGGGATAGAACCCATGTTTCTTTTACAGTCTTTAATCATTTTGTCTATGCAATTTGTTTCGAATTTCAAGCTGGTCCGAGAAAACAGGCCCCATGTAATTGTAGCAAGATTGTTGTGGTGTATTGCGTTCGATACACGTTTAGTTTTCTTAATAAGTTTTGCTTGTACCTTCATTTTCTCCCAGAGTGTCTTAATTTTTTGACAAAAGTCTTAATTATACGGGTTCTTTGTTATTGCGGATCCATTTATTCATTTATATTTATTTCTATAATAAAGATTTATTTCAGGAATTGGTAATGTTATTTAATATATTTTATTTCAATCTCATTCTTGTTTCATTGCACTTCATGTATTGTATAATAATGAAAATATATATTATATGGAATAAAAAGTTCTGAAACGTAAAATAGAAGACAGTTAAATTTATTGGGATCTCTTGCATGATTTGCTCCTAGTGAAGCGTTTCTCCTGTTATGTTTTTTGTCCCAAGTTCGTGTTGGCGATTATTTAAATACATTTCCCTATGGAATTCCTGAAATAGTTATAAACTGCGTTTAGGGGGATAATTTCAATGCGTTATCGTTGTTTGTAGATATGAGCATTTGGTCTGTTTGACATCAATATTCGCTTTTATTTTTCATTTTCATTTTTTATCCGGCTCATTAGTTAGTTGATCTTTACAAAAACGTTATACTATTCTTTTATTCTTTCATTCTTTTACTTGTTTCAGTCATTTGACTTCGGGCATGCTGGAGCACCACCCTTTTATAAGTAAAAAAAATTATGAGTAAAAATTACTCGAAATCTACTTTCTTCCCAAATTTTAGTAGTAAGTGTAGGCAGTTTCTTTTCATTCGCGTGACAGTCCCTTGTATGCACTGAACCGTTTGTGTCAATTTAAACTTGAAGCTGTTTTGTTCAACCTATAGATTTTAATTTACTACACAAAATAAAGGAATTATAAAGTTATGCATGCGCTTTCATCACCTGTCGAATATCTTCTAATTCTATGCACAAGAGTTTTTTTCTGAGCTATATTTGATTGACTCAAGGATTTCAATGCAACTTCTTTTCTTGCTAACCTGTCAGGTAGATTACCATACTTAATCCATTGCGTTATAATCTCTTGAACTAAATGCATAGTATTATTCATTTCAGCAGTTAATAACATGCCGTGGATTTTTTCTCCTCCTCCCATTATAATTATTGTTTTTGTTATTGTTGTTGTTGTACTTGTAGTTGTAGTTGTTGTTATCATTATTACTATTAGTGTTGTTGTTCTTGTTCCTGTCATCGTTGTTCTCGTTACAATTATTAAAATGGCTGATTTGGGTACAGATATGTGGCTTATTGCTCCTTAGAATTCTTATTTATAACGAATGTAATTGAAGAATACAAAAACATTTCTTTTCCAGAACGCTTCTGGTAACGTTTGTGATTACCTTTCGCATACAAGCAGAGAAACTATGTTTGTGTTGTTTGCATTCAATGCCCCCTGAGATATTCAGAAACACATAAAACGGACAAAAATAGAAAATAGATTTAATTTCACAGCAAGACGTATTTCTCCGGGCATATTAATGACTTTCAACAGAGAACAGTTTCATTAACTCAAATATTCACAACGATGAAATAACTAACAAAACGTTAGCAAAAATAACAACCACTATAATAAACACAATGCACACAGGCAAAGTAAGCACTGAAACTGAAACATAAGTTTCCTTATTCGGCAAGGTGAACGGTAGTACTTAGATTTTGGTTACAGATCAGTTGGCCGATCAGAGAAGAGCTTGGCAGGGTTATGTAACAAAGAAGGCTACGTCTCTCCTCTTTCTCTCTCTCTATCTCCTTTTGATTTTGTCATTGAAGCCCAAAAGAAAATTCATATATGTTACCCGCATCTGCATGGATTTATCAGAGAACACCCAATACAAAGGAAGGGAAAATATAATAAGCAACGATTTTAGGGTGGTCTAGAATCAAATACAACTGATTTCTGAACAAGAGATGAGTGAAGAGGCAAGCCGATAAAACAAAGTGAGTGACAATTTTGTCCACTTACTAACATCTTGGTGCTTCATTCGGCACGAAGCGTCGTACACAGTCGAAGATAATATTACTGGCATTGTCCTTATGTTCATTGTTATGCTTCTGGTATTGCGCGAGCACGTTGTGCTGTAAAGATTGAGACAACGAAGGACAGCAAGTTTGTCACTAGTGTTGGTCACTATGTTCGTCAGTCTGCATGTTGGGATGTATGGATATACATAAGAATGTGTGGTATGCGTGTAGATCGCCCTCTCCATTTCTTTCTCTCTGTATGTATATATATATATATATATATATATATATATACATATATTTATACACATATATGTATATATATATTAATACGTATATATATGCATATTTATAAATACTCACGTATGCTTAATATATTACATGCAGATATTATATGCATATATACATGCCCTTCTATCACTCCATTTATCTATCTATCAAAATTTATCTCTATCTCTGTGTGTGTGTGTGTGTATAGACACACAGACATACATAAAGATGCGCACTCATATATGTTGTTATAAATACGGTGCATATGCATGTGTGCATGTGTCTGTAATGAAATGTGTGACCATGTGTTACACAGAATTTGCATAGATATCTTAAGTTGAATATTGCATCTGAAATTCAGAAACAAAAAATGTTCCGAAAATTCAATAGGTATTTGAGTAAAAAGATGAGAAGACAAAAAACCGAAAAAAAAGACAAAAAAGTAAAAACAAAAAGACAAAAAAGTAAAAAAAAAAAGAAAGAGAAATCATTTTTCCCGATACATTAATTTTAGAAATGAGGATTAATGTTGTTGTTTTTTTCATTTTTTGCAGAAAGTATAGATAGACAAAAACGTAAAAAAGTGTAAAGGTAATAAAGAATAGGATAAACGCATACATGCATATATATATATATATATATATATATATATATATATATGTATGTATGTATGTATGTATGTATTATGTATATATATATGTGTGTGTGCGAGTGTACATCTATAAATGTATATAAACACATATATCCGCGTATACAAGTGTTTATTGCGTAAATACATTTATGTACTTGAGTAGATATATATAAATACATGTATAGATACATACATAGTCACAAACACACACACACACACACACACCCATATATATACACACACACACACACACACATATATATATATATATATATATATATATATATATATATATATATATATATATA
>NC_068992.1:16614317-16616367 GCF_001194135.2 Octopus bimaculoides
ATATATATATATATATATATATATATACACACATATGTAAATATATATATATGCATGCATATATATATAAATTTATATACATATACACTGATAGATAGATACATACATAGACACATAGATATGAATATGGTAATATATAAACCTATGTATATTGTACATAAGACAGGATCATCATCATCATCATCACATTCATCATCATCATCCTCGCTGTAATGTACAAACTTTCAATGTTGATACGGATGTGTGTGTGTGTTCATATATGCATATATATATATATATATATATATATATATATATAGGTATGTCTGTGTATGCGTAGAAATGGCTTACTCCAAATGAATAAGGTCATGTAATCTGGTAGTAGAAAGAATTCACTGTCTGAGGTACTCCAAAGCCAGTCGGAAGGACGTGGGTTCGTTTGAGCATGCGGGAAATAGTTAATTCAACTTAGGAGAAGTGAGCCTGCAACCAAGCCTTTCGCGGTATCCTTATATTTATGAGTGTGTGGGAATACGTATATACACATCCCACCACCCTGAGGAATCAAGGTTATGGTTGCCCCAGCATGACCGCAGCAGAATAACTGAAACGATTAAAAGTTTCCTGGCACGAAGGAACGAAAATCATCTGACTATAGGAAAAGAGTTATCTATAAACTGATGATTCGCGCCGGGGATCAAAATGGTGAAATCAAGACTACTGCTCACCACTGTTTGAAAGCAGCAAAAGCTGTAAGAATCGCATGACTATTATGAGTTCTTGCATGATCCCCGAAAATGGAATGGCCCTGGTGTGTATCTGCAGCTCTCCAGTCAGGAAAACCTCATAACGAATCACAGCAGGGAGCAGACCCTTAGGCTCAATTCAGACGGTTAAGTCCCATTACTTCCCTATTCAATAATAGAAACTGTATGAGACTTTCAGAAAATCAGTATTGAGATCGAGGTGTCCCATTACAACCATTTACGGTGGTCCTCCATTATGTCCACTGTCTAATGACGAAAACGAGTAAAAGACAAGCGTATAAGGAAAACACGATTTGAGAATCTGGATTTTCAAGTGAAATATCAGGTCTGATAAAAAGTAACGAGTTAGTGCTATAAGTTGAAAAGTAAAACATATAGCAACATGGTATTTAATTTCCTTCCAAGCAGTTCCTTTCTGAAGCCACACATTTTATTCGTTGTCGTCTC
Organism: Octopus bimaculoides; assembly: GCF_001194135.2. Classification (NCBI taxonomy): domain Eukaryota; kingdom Metazoa; phylum Mollusca; class Cephalopoda; order Octopoda; family Octopodidae; genus Octopus; species Octopus bimaculoides. The sequence goes on from NC_068992.1 coordinate 16,615,511, forward strand.
CATTATTGAGAGCCTTCCTGAAACTCCTTTTTATGGGATTGCGTTTTCAAAAAGAGTTCATCTTCCTTGACACCATCAAGAAGATCCTGCTAGAACCCTATCTTCTTCTTGAAACCACCTTCTCTAAACACTTTAGAGAACTGCTATAAACGATGGAAATGAGCGAGTTTAACTCCGATTCTATAGCAAGATTTCTGATAATTTCCATCAGATCTGGTATATAAATATTCAGGAAAAATTAAAACTTTCATTATATGGTATCATATTTCAACACAACGTAATAACAACGGAGTCTATTTCTACGACTATCTCTGATTTTTGGATCGTAACGTTAGACACAAATAATCCACGATATGAAACACTCCTCGATATATGTACACAAACCAACAGGCACAGTGGTACACATTTTTAAACATACAAGATTTAAGATATCATCTGAAGCATAAACTTGCATGTTAAGCTATTATACAAAGGTATACTACATGCACACATGCATATGGGTGCAGACCCTTATATAGATACATGCACTCGTGTACAGTTATATATTTAAACACCAGCATCAAATTAACAACCTACACCCAGGTACGCTTACAAACACATTTGCTTACATATATAAGTATATATATATATATATATATATACTTTTCTGCACTAGGGAGAAGGCCCACCATTTTTTGGGAGGGGGTCAGTCGATTAGATCGACACCAGTACGCAACTGGTACTTAATTTATCGAGCGCGAAAGGATAAAAACGCAAAGTCGCAATTTGAACTCAGAAAGTTAAGACAGACAAAATACCGCTAAGCATTTCGCCTTATACATACATACATACATACATACATACATATATATATATAT
>NC_068992.1:16617410-16619986 GCF_001194135.2 Octopus bimaculoides
TATATATATATATATATATATATCTATATATATACATACATATATATATATGTGTATATATATATACATATATATATATATATACATATATACACATGCATGCGTACATACGTACACACACACACATATGTACATACACACATGGATATAAACATATGTGTTATCATTTATAGAAAAGTGTATGTCTGTGTAACTATTTGTGAGTTTGCAACTGATTCTACAAAGTAGTTATGCATTCACACTGGCACACTACAGAAACGCCCACTTATACCTTTGTATAAAACCATGCACACGTACGCAAGCACACAAATGCATAGAAATGCTTTGAATTCACACATGTGCTACATATACATGGAGAAAAACATTAAACTACTCAGAAGTTGACATAAGCACGTCTAGATACACCTACATCTACATATATATAGCAACCATACCTATATAGACTCTTATACGCACAAATAAATGAAATATATAAATGAACTCATGTGTGGGCACTAGCGTGTGCGCGCGTTGTGTATTTGTAATCGTTACAATAACACACAGAGGAGATAGTGAAAACAAAACGTAATTATGTTTCGACGCTCGAGGTGAATATGAAAATAGAACTGTGTTTATATATTCCTACTTCTTTATATACTATCATACAGTTGTTTGAACTGTGTGGGTGCAGTGTGTGCGTGTGATTCGCGTTTTTGTGTGCAAGTATAAGGCTTACATACCCACGTCTATCTGTCGATCTGGATAAGCAAAACACATAGCATTTCTCACATATTATAGTTTTCTTTGCCATGAGATTTGCCATATCATTCGTAATAACGTTTGATCTAAGATGAAGTAAAGTTACTTGTCACTTACATCCAGGCATACATTAGCTGTGTCACGCTCATGAGTATAACCAACCCAGTATGAATCCCAATACACTGTCAAACGTACCACTAAATATTCACGCAAAGAAATAACTCTCCAGTTTTTGCCACGATATTCTCCGTTAAGTGGAGATTGAAATGAACAGAAGAGATTGATTGAAAATATAATATAGGGTGTTGAGGTATCTCATGATTTATGTACTTTTGGGAGTGAACAATTGCCTCCATTTTCGAGATTAGAACAATGGCTATTTTTAAAACTTAGGAGGTATATATCTGTAAAATATTGTGTGGCTGCTCAAGGTTATGGAAGTGGATTTGATAGGGAGAAACTGAAAGAAACCTGTCGTGTACATACACACACACACACACACACACATACACACACACATGAAACATGTGTAAATAATTTATAATTAAATATAATTGCAGAACTGTTAAATTAAAAAAGGAATAAAGGATGTGTGTGTACAGAGGTCTTTTACCACTGTTTCTGGAATATTTATGCACATGTTACATATCGTATTGGAATAAAGATCTCTATAGAAAAGCCAACAATTCCCTCTTCAATGAGAAAGAACTAAAGAATAAACTTCATGAAGATATTAGTTGTTACGGTTAGTAAATGAAGAAGCAAATTGTACGGATCTGCTCTGCTTTGTGTCTCTTCCCGCGATGTAGGTTCATCCAGGAGTTCAGATACAAAATTTGTCCAGATGCTTTTTGAACTTTTACATCTCGCACATCTCTGATGTCGACAAAATGATATCGAGAAAAAATTATGATTATCCTCCTTTAAAACTTTATTCAAAGTATATTTAAGGGGACGATATTTATCTAACCAATGACTATAAATTCTATTTTAATGTCTAATTTTTGCATCCCAAGTACGTACTACAGAGTATTTTAACAGCAACACACATTTACAAGACAGCTTTGCATCCCGCCAACGAATGATTCACGCAGTGCGAGACTTTTATGTACATATGATTGCGAGAAACACATTATATCTAGATTTATAATATATAACTCCAATTCGTAGCTTGATTCGATTTTAATGTCCCCTCGCATTATGTGTATTTATATATCGGTTTATGTGTTATCGCTCTTAAATTGATTCTTTTCACTGTGATACAGTCTTTTACCAAATTGCTTTACACAAAGAACATTATTTTTAACTTAGCCGTAAAATATTCATCCAACCAGAGATAACCACCCGTAAGTGTGTATGTGCTTGTGTGTGAGTGTATGTGCTTGTGTGTGTGTGTATGTGTGCGTGCTCGCGTGTATGTGCGTATATATATGTGAGTGGGGTGCGTGTATATAAGTACACGTGGATATATATATTGTTGTACGTAATACATTTCACATACGCGTATAAGGGCTGTGGAGGGGGCATCAGTGTGTGTGCGTGTATGTGTGTATGGGCGTTTATTATATCAAATTGTAATGCTCTATTTGGAATTTCGCCCAAGAGTGAGTGGTTCAAAATTCTGAACAGCCCAGCCTGGAGCGAACTTCAGAGTCCACTGTCGGCTTTTTAATATAAAAAATATAGGACAAAAAATAAATATTATTTTTAGAAGAAAGGAACATAACACACAAACATATATGTGTGTGCGTGCGTATATATATATATATATATATGTGTGTATGTGTGTGTGTTTGTGTGTGTGTGTGTGTGTGTGTGTGTGTGTGTGTGTAATATAT
>NC_068992.1:16620107-16629195 GCF_001194135.2 Octopus bimaculoides
TATATATATATATATATATATATATATATTGTAAGCCTCTTATCTCAGATAAAATGCAAATATTCTTCTACGTTCTACTTGAGGCAAGAATATTGGAAATTCTATGAAAAGTTCTCTATAAACAAAGTCAATTATGTTTCCGTCTGATAGATAATATCACCAAACATTGTCTGCCGACTAACTCTATGCACGTTATTGATAGAAACAAAGCCGAAATATACGTACAGCATTGTGCTCTTTAGTTTAGAGTTTAAGGATTTATTTTAAGTTGTTATTAATGTTTTGGCAAAAGAATATAATAGCAGGCTAGCGCCCAATCTATTTGCACTTAAAAGAGACAGCAATAGTCAGTAATCTAAATGTGACTATAAACTAGTAATCGCCAAAGGCATTTAAAATATTTCTCTCTTTTCTGTTATACATTTTGTTCGACGCAATGTGTTTTCTTTACGCATTAGAGTCGAGTTTCTGTCATTGATTTTTGGTGAAGTGTATTTAAAGAAATAGAATAATCAGTTATTTATTTTTCGTTGAAGTAAGCTTATTACATATTATATAACCAATGACCGCGGTAGTGTAGATATATCACTACTATTTTCGTATGTATCTGTTCTGGTGGTACAAATCATTGAGTTTTAGAAACGATGGGCTTTCGTAATATTCTATTTTGTACGTTCAGTCGTTCTTAAGTAAACACTGATATAAATATTTCTGGGCACAACGAAATAATTGCTAGTCAACTTCTGCTGTTGATAGAAAGATGTATATTTGAGAGAAAATATTTTCTTGTCAAATCAAAAGTGAAATAATATGACAACAGTTTTGTGTGGTGCGTGTGTGGGTGTTCGTTTCTGTATTCTACAATAGAGACGTAAAGGACAGTAAATTAGAACGAATATATGCTAAAGCAAAAGGTAAATTTTCAGCCAAGACGCTAATCCATTATCGTTTCATTTACTTGTTTCCCTTCGTCTATTTGTGGTCACTTCACTCTGTTGAAAGTATCAATGCTGCTGAAAACTTTTGAACTATATGACTTTTAATTTCGCTCTCTTCTATACTATTAAGAAATCAATAAAACTGTAGGGTAATAGCTATATTCAAAGAGGACAACTACCAATCAACTTTGTCCAACACCTCTTTCGAAAAATATTTATTTATTGCTGCTAAGATAATGGAACACACATGATTTTCACGACATATACTTTTCTTCTGATATAAACGACGCTTCTTTTTTTTTTTAAATATACCAATGATGTTAAGGACAGTGACAAAGTGATAGTTGGGATAACTAAATAAATATTAGTGTTGGAAAGACAGCAAAGTTAAAGTGTGCTATTTTGCCATTGTAAACTTCTTTTGTAAAATGTTTGGCTTCAAATTGCTTCCCTTTTCAAACACCAGCCGATGATTAAGAAATGGATGTATTGTGATTGGCTAAATAAACTGTACCTTTCTTTCAGAGGCGTTTTGCAAGATTCTTGATGTAAATTTGTGTGTTGAAATAGATATTATTGTATTTGGGGATGGTCTTGTTGCCAGTTTAGCCAATAAAATCACACGCGCTATATACTAGGTGTTAACTTGTTTCAGGTTTATTTTATATTAATTCTAAGATTGGGATATATAAAATAAAGCTGAAGCAAATGAACACCAAGTTAATAGTGCGTGTTTTCAATTGCTAAACTAGCAAAATTACCGTCCCCAAATATGTATGTATATATATATATACATATACACACACACACACACACACACACACACACATACACATACACATACACACACACACACACACACAGAGAGGCACACACACATATATATATATATATATATATATATATTCATTTTATTTCATCTAGTTTCAGCTAATGAGCTGTGGCCATGCTGGGGCACCGCCATTATATATATATATATATATATATATTCATTTTATTTCATCTAGTTTCAGCTAATGAGCTGTGGCCATGCTGGGGCACCGCCATTATATATATATATATATATATACACTCATACTGTTTGAAAGTTAATTTTCTATAGTTACACCATCTACTGAATGGTTTCAAAATAGTGCAATCCTATAGTCTAAGTTTGTTTTTTTAAATTAAATATACTTACACAACTGGTATTATAAAATTCAGCGCTGATAGACACTTCCTTCTGGTTAACCAGAAAGAAATTATGTACCTCATTCATTTCATATTTGTATTTGAACAACACAAAACAGCAAGTTTAACGTTGAGCAGATTACTAAATGCTAACAATTATGTTTGATGAAATAGATTGGATATTTGGACAGAAGAGCATGCAATTTAGTTGCTTCCTATGAATTAAGCTTTCCATTTCAAACATCGGCGATTATTTTCCAACATACTAATAAGGTTTTAAGACGTTTTGAAAATGAAAAATAATTTTGAAGAAAGAAGACGCAATTAACAAGACATCAAAACGTATGCTGGTATTATAGAGAACAATGAATGAGCGTAAAGAAAAAAATGTTTTTTTGTGAGATCTTGTTAAGATTTCACTTCAATACCATTGCTAAGACTTCAGTTTAAAGAAACATCCATAACACATAGAAATCGATGTATTTCACAAAGGAAGAATCGTAGGGTAATTAGACTTTACTCCACAAAATCGTTTTCTTTTAATCATTATCTCACTGTTGCACCTGTCCATTTCTGTACCGCACTACAAAATACATAATATAAAATGTATAGTCATCGATAGAGTTATAAAAAAAGCAAATATTGAAAATTTCGAAATAAATTGGAAGCGGATTCTTTTAATACCTGTTTTGCTTTAACAGTTTTTATTATATTTTCATTGCATGCCACACAGCAATTTAGAAAAGTCGTATTTTTTATCCTGCGCCTAAAGCTCTTAAAGACAGAATTTTAATAGAAAAAGAAATCTACAAATACATCTGCTTATTACCAATACTACTATTACTACTACGACGGCTTTACAATAACAATAATAATTATAATAAGGAGAGTAACAATTGAAATGTCTTTATCGGCCAGGAGGGTGCGAAACATTGAGAATAATGCTGGGGATACGACACAAATACTGCTGTGCCTTACATGATATTGTGTAGAATAACTAGAAGGGAGAGTTACATGGGACAAATATGATAACAGTTCGGGTCGATTATTATCCAAAGTATGAAAGGCAACGGCTCTATCCTAGCTGTTACTTTGAAACGTACAGATACGTAATGAGATATGGGTCAAAGCGTGGGATAATGTGCACCACACTCTCACAGATATCTGTACGTTGAGAGAGGGCAGCACCTCCTATTCTTTCATTCTTAACTTTCAAATATCAGTTGTCCTTGATTCATTCCTTTAAATCATGTAAAACATGGCATGCAATGAAAATCACGTAAAACATACCATGCAATGAAAATCTAGAAACAGAAAACTGAATTCCTATGAAGGCCAAACGATAGCGGCTGAGTGATATTAACGAAAAAGTCGGTCAATAGCCAGATCTGATCCATAGATTATCGAAGGAGTTTCACAAATCAGTAATTTTCAGTATCTTAAAGGAGCGCGTGCAGAACAACAGTCCAGTAAAAGTGTTCAGCAGATAAATGTGTATGTGTATGCATGTATTGACGTATAATGTTCTTCTTGGAACATTATATTTCCTGAAGGCTTCATACTGGAAAGGCAGCCACACCGGTTTCTACGCTTTGGTTTTTACTGATTTCTTATATAATAAAGCAAAATCTTCGAGTCACTGTGAAGTTTTCCCGCTTGATAGCTAATACTGACGGTACTGGAGAGAGGTGAACATGCATCTATTAGCTCATAGAGAATACTCCAAATTAAATTTGGTATTCTATATCTCTTAATTAAATGAAGATGTTTTGTCCCAACGCAAATTGCAATTAAAATGGAAATTTAACAAGTCAAATATGTCCCAAGTATATTAGAGTCGATCGTCACAATTGCTTATGCATATATACATACACACATATACATACATACTTATGTTTGTATATATATATATATCAAACTTATGCCCCTTGATCTACCTGAAATTATATCAAGTCGAATATGGTTGTTAATTAGAGGCAAGTAGGGCCCTTTCTTATTTGAAGAAACTTTTAGTCCTCGCTCCACAACTCAGGTGAGGCGTATGGGCTAAGGACCAACGCTAGTGACTCTGAGATATCTAATGACGATAAGAAAGGTTTTCTATTATTACAATGTATTTAGAAGAGCTTGAAAAATTCTCCGAGTTCTTCAATGCGACTAATTCTCTGTGATGCCACTGTTGAGGTCAAGAATTTATATTATTTAGAGAGAAATTGATCTAATCCTCGAAGCATAACCATAGCGTAGTATATAATAGCGTGTGAATATTGAGTTAGGTAAACCCATGTGGATATCAAAATTTCGAAATTTGCCCTCGAATTTTTTTATTCAATAGGGTATATAAACCCATTATCCACATGCCATTATACACACATACACACACGTTTGTGTGTATGTGTATGTGTGTGCGCGTGCGTTCATGCGCGCGTGTAAGTGTGTGTGCCAACATTGAAGCGAGAATAAAACAATGGTTATTCAAAAATATCTGTAAATGAGTAATAGGAAAAGACACTTAGAATTTGGGCAAAGTAAATAATTAAAACGGTACGCAAATGAATTTTTGCTGGCGAAATGCATAGATAGGCTGCGAGACGCAAAGTTGGCTACAAAAAATGTTCGATGAGGATGTGGAAATGCTATAGAAAGCACAAGAAGAAAATGCTTGCTTATGCTTTGTGCATTTACATCGGAAAAACCTGTGTGCGTTTCACCACATATACGCATTAAGTACATTCACACACGCATATACACAAACATACGCGCACACACACACACACACATACTCACACATACGCGCACACATATACGCACACATACACACACATATAAAACGTATGACATATACATACATACATACATACATACATACATATACAACTAGGAAAAATGTGGACGCAGGTGTGATAATATTGTTGATTATTTGAATCTGTAAAAATAAAGGGAAGAAAAATGAAGATTAAAAAAGTCACAAGTGGAATTGGAATTCGAATTTTAGGAAAACACAATGTTTTCCAATATATTTTATTATAAAATTATAACCCCTTGAAATTATAACTCCTACAATGAAAAAAATCTACATTTGTTTTCTATGAAATAGAATAAGGTGGGTGATGAGGACTCGTATATGTAGCTAGACAAAAGAATTTTTCTGTATGTAATTCTTATGTTCTTTTTTCGCTAACCATATAAAACAATATAGGTTCATCTAAGGCGTGGGACAAGTGACAGTGTAATATGAAGTATTATATTCTCAGATAACAAATATCGTGTTCAAATTCTGGCACAAGATCAGCAATTTTACACGGAGCGGTTAAGTCGATTACAGAACTCCCAGTACTCAAATGATAGTTATTCTATCGACCTCAAAGCGATGAAAGGCAAAGTCAATATAAAAACAAGTGCACTTCGAGAGCGCAAACCTCCGCCAATGTTTCTTTATTTTGGCACTACGGCCAAAACACAGAGGGGACACTACAACGACAGACACAACACCACAGTGGGGGCAAAGACCATAAAACGAATGAAAATGGGATGTTATACAAAAATGAAAAATGAAATGGCTGCATGGTTCCCACTCCCATACAGTATCATTTGAAAGTTTATATAAACTATTTACAATCGTTCTATTATCTTATCGGTTTTTCTTAATATCGCTGTTCCTTTTTTTTTTTTTAATGAAACAATTTTATTTTTTCCTTCTTTCTTCAATAAAACAATTTTACTTTTTCTTTTTTAATATCTCATGAAAGTTTCTAAATCTTTTAGCTCCACTACTGGTGGCAATTTATCGAAATCCACCATCACTCCTGGCGGGTCAATCCCTTCTCCACACATGTATTTTAGTCTGTTGTAGGTGTCCTTGTCAACCACGTTGGACTTCACATTCTCGGAATACACATCCGTGGGCAACTTTACTCTTATATGTCTTGCAAACAACTTGCACACGCAAGTGCTACCAGTCGAAAACTCCGCATACCGGAAGCCAGCAAGTGTATGGGATCAACAGGAGAGAATGCACGCCGTCTCGGGTCCACCTTCTCGACCGCATCAATGCGCACCGGCTACCCTCACTGATATGAGGCCCCACTAGCTAGATCAACTGGTTATCAAATACAGCTCAATATTCTTCTAGCCATCGTTCATTGTCTCTTTTTAACCAAATTCAGTGGCTAGCCTTCTCCGCTGTAGTTTGGATATCGGTCATTGTGGTATTTACCTTACGACGAGTTAGGCCTAACGATAACAACAGTCGTCTCACACTGTGTCCAACAAGCCCTCTATATCCAACAGATTTTCAGTCACAGAATCTGAAAATTTCGATACTACTTATATCTGATTAAACCAACGAGTTGAAACTTGACAGGGGCCGAAGGTCATTCGTTTTAACAATGTTTATAAATGATCACTTAAATGGTTCCCACATTTAAGAGGCAAACAATTTCGGTATATAACGACAAATAGCTTTACCTAGTGAAAAAATTTAGTTTCCCTATGGTTGTGGACAATATTCTTGCATAGTCTCTATTTTCCAGAATATCTAAATTTGTTGTGGCATCTGTAGAGATTCCGTCTATTTTTGCAGATCACTGACTGTTCTTTAAAAAATGTCATGTTTCGTAACGCTTCTCTGTTTTCTTTTTTATTATAGAAGTGCTTAAATGCGCCGGTAATTATATCTTATGCAACGTTTATTATATTTTATGAATAACATTTTCAGAAAATTTCCTCTAGATTTTGCACTAGTGATCTAAAACAACGGGTGAAAACAACATGATTTGGAACAGAGAAACAAAGACAACAGATGTTCAACAATTGGAAAAAGACCAATACGCTACTTTGTCACCTCAGACAATAGAGAAAAGAATGTCATCACAGTTATTTCGATAATAAGAACAATCCTTTCCTTGCAAAGAAAAAACAATTCTTAAACAACGTAATTAGATTTTATGCAACTAAAACAATTTACGATTGAAAGAACACAGATATGGAGGGTATTCACATATATAATTCATTAGCGGAATAATTAGCAAAAACAATAGACAAATTTCTATGAAAAATACTTAAAATCCAGAACACCAGCAACAACACAAACCATGTTCCGAATACTTTATTAGAATTCAGTCAACGATTAAGACTACAAAATATCACCTTCTTACACAATCAAGGGAATTCTACCTAATTGATTTTAAAGAAACATTCACACCCGCAAATGTTAGGATACAAAACGCAAATTGCATAAATTCAACATCCAATTAAAATCTTATTACAAAATATGAACAATACGTTATCAAAATCTATCTTTGCCATAAAAAGTGAACGGGTTTTCAAAAGATAAAAGACAAAAGTAAACCCACTTTTAGAGGAGCCGATAAAGATGTAACTGATGTCATTATTGGTTGAGTCCTATCTTAAAATATATGCTTGGGCATCTTTAAAGATAAACCTAATGCCCTAGTTTTAAATAAAACCTCAGTTCCAAGACAAAAAAGAAAGAAAGAAAGAAGCCATACATAAACATCAAAGCTCATGTATATTGAATAAATAGTTTATGTAAGTCTAGAAATGAATAACATGCTAAACGACTGTACCTATGTGGACGCTAACTAATTAAAACTACTTTCAACATGCGATAGGACATTCTCTAAAACAGACACGTTTTCCACGGTAGCAGCGATATCAAATGCATTTCCTGAGTAAATAGAGATTGAAGCAGTTTTAGTCTCTGCTGATATCATAAACAGCAATGTAAGACGGAATCTATTCAGATTTGATTGACCAGATTTCCAGTTGATTGGAAGCTAAATCTTCTAAAGTTTCACGATTGAAGCAGTCGTTAATTACTGAGAAATATTTTTTATGGACCCAGAAAATCGAGAAAAAAGGTATTGAATTGAAATATCAACTAAAATGTTACATCATTTCCTACACTATTTCATTGCAGCTAGAAATGAAATTTTGCTAGCAATGTGAGGAAACACATCAAAGGAAACGAAAAACTGTCTCTAGACAGTTACTTCGTAATGCCAACCAAATAGCCATTATCTACTCCCAATATTTTTACTATCCTTACGGTTTCGTTTTAATATCACTTCTTTATATCCTACATTTTCATTATGACGTGTTAATACAACCTGAATCGAAAATATCACTAGGACACAAACATGTGGAATTTAATGCAGTACAAGATGAATGGTATACTTTGCAGACTAGCAAACTGCATGGATTAGTACATAGGATACAGATTAACTCTCCCAACTGCAGTTTGCCATTTAGTATACGTTCGAAGCTTTCAGTCTCAACAATCCACTAGAGCTCAATCCAACGATGAATGTACTTTAACAGAATTGTTCGAACTAAACAGTCTGCAGAGAAATGCTCATAATTTCTTGAAGTCTAAAACTTTGACATATATTTTCAGGAGAACGAGAAAGGAAGTCAAATTCGTTATATGTTTAGAGTTGTGCCCAACAAAGCAAAAATTATATTCAATGTACATGCAGCTGTTTCATGCATGACCAACAAAATAGTTTTTCCATTCTAAAAACACCTGGTGAACTTAGTATAATGTTTACAGCCTCCGTGCACATTGTCACCTCATTAATATTAATGATGTTTATTAAGGGGTGTTGTGTTGTAGCATTCTGAAGATATTGAAAAAATAAAGCAAGTTCCAAATGGTCAAGTAGATAATGTTCCTTCAATATCATTTACTCAAGTAGGAATGCAGTGAGGATGACCATAACAGGACAGCGAAAATAAATAGAAGGGTGGCTGTAGATACTCCCGAACCAGAGAGAGAGCAAAACTGTCTGCTCCAGAGCATACTACACAAGAGGCATCCAAGTTTGTATATGACGCTTAGGAAAATGAATGTCTTTTACGTTTCGAGCCTACGCTCTCCAACAGAAAGTAGTAAGAGAATGAAACATATATATATATATATACGTGTGTGTGTGTGTGTGTGTGTGTGTGTGTGTGTG